>NC_081559.1:5663500-5734468 GCF_022355385.1 Mustela nigripes | reverse complement strand
CTGCTTCTCCGGCCTCCGCGTGGGTCTGCTTCTCCGGCCTCCGCGTGGGTCTGCTTCTCCGGCCTCCGCGTGGGTCTGCTTCTCCGGCCTCCGCGTGGGTCTGCTTCTCCGGCCTCCGCGTGGGTCTGCTTCTCTGGCCTCCGCGTGGGTTTGCTTCTCCGGCCTCCTATCCTTTACTCTCTGGCCTCTGTAGGCTGTCGTGGAAGATCTGTGCTGGTCTTAAGGTCGTTTTCAGAGTTACTTGTACAGATAGAGCTATTGTCTTGCTATGTCCGTGGGATGAGGTGACTTCAGGATTCCCTACTTCTCCTCAGGCTATTTCTATTATTTTAACATGTAAGAGCAATGAATGAACACTGGAGGTACTATAGAATGAACCAGCCCAATATCTGGTTAATAAGATAAAGCTTACGAAAATATTAATTGAAAACTAATGCCAATGACATTTAATAATTAAACATTTGCCATACTAAATGTTTGTACTAATCATTGGAATAATTCAATATGAAGGGGAATCAGAAGGTGGATCAGAATAGCTAAATAAATCAAAATATAATATATTCTAATTTAGTTACTAACTTTCATATCATTAATTCTTATTAATATCACCCTCTCATTTACCCATCCTTTTTAGGATCTTGTTTATAGAATCTCTTTTTTTTTTAAGTGTTTCTATAGTCTTTTGAGACTAGATTTCATTTTCCTCTTTGTATTCACCATAATAATAAACCTGGTAATGTTTTCTGGATAACATAATAAAAATGTTTATCGATATTTACCAGCAATAATGCGTGTAGTATCTTTATATTCATAATAGCTTCTTAAATTTAAACATCTTTCATTCCATGTAAAAATTTATACATTGATTTGTATATTCAAACTCAACAGTGGTATCAATTATATAATTTTCATGGATATGTGTCACTAAATTTTAGCAACATGCAAAGCATTATCTTCTCTTTAATAAAAAAATATATTACCAATAAGTGTTGCCATAAAATATAATATGTAATAGTTGGTACTGCATAGATGGAAGTAGAAAGAGTAAGGATTTCTAACAAATGATTATATTTGTAGTGGTTTTATTTCTTGATGACTCCACAACTTTATAAATATATATATATATATATATATATATTTAAAGATTTTATTTGTTTATTTGACAGAGATCAAAAGTAGGCAGAGGCAGGCAGAGAGAGAGGAGGAAGCAGGCTCCCTGCTGAGCAGAGAGCCCAATGCGGGACTAGATCCCAGGACCTAAGATCATGACCTGAGCCGAAGGCAGAGGCTTAACCCACTGAACCACCCAGGTGCCTTACTTTATTTTTATATTTTAACTTAATATATTTTATGTTTACAATATATATATATATATATATATATATATCTTAATCCATTTCTGCAAATGTATACATCTTACAGCTGTCGATCAAAATCTTTTAAAAAGGCATCACTGTGTGCTTGAAGGGGAAACCTAAGACTAACTGAGGAACATTTAATTCCTATGTGGGAATATAAAACAACTCGATACCCATCAAACAAATAAACTAAACAGCAGATCTGCTAAAACAGCAAATGAGCTTTAATTCATATAATAAAGACAGTTCATCCATATTTCAAATTTAATACTTTTACAATATAAAATATGTAATCCACACTATTTTTACTTCCCCTGCAAATGTACAGATATAAATAAAAGACTAGAAAATCTAATTTTCTTAAAGATAGTTGCAGCTTTAGACAGTATTTTAACAATAACATTTGTGTGTCCATTTTGGTATAGCACTGTATGATGGAAACATATCTGAATTTTATTTTCTAACCCTTTTACAAGGGAGACATTCTGCTGACAGTTGCTTTAGCCTTAAGAGCAATTTTCATTTCACTGAGCCTACTATTAACCCATTCAGATGATCAATAGGAAAACAGTGGCAACGTTTAAACCATTGTTGTAGTGGTGGAAAAACAAACAGTAATGACAACTGGAAGTTTAGCATGCAGATGAATCACAACCTGTTATAAGAAGAAGTGACTCTTAATCTCACAAAACAAACTGAGGGTTGCTGGGGGGAGGGGGGTTGGGAGAAGCTGGGTAGGGTTATGGACATTGGGGAGGGTATGTGCTTTGGTGAGTGCTGTTAAGAGTGTAAACCTGGTGAGTCACAGACCTGTACCCCTGGGGATAAAAATATATGTTTATAAAAAATAAAAAATAAATAAAAAAATAAAAAATTTAAAAAATAGAAAATTTAAAAATAAATAAATAAATAAAAAGAAGAATTAGCTCAATCTTAGAACCTAGAATATGCATTTTCAGTTGTCTTTGATTTATTCAGTAAGCTCTGTATCCTGCTTTTGTCGTTTGCATTTTGCTTGTGTTTCTTCATTTTGCTTTTTCATTTCCATTCTTTCTCCTTTTAATCTCCTTATTAAGCTTCATTTTTCTACTCATTGCTTGGTCATTATGTTGAATTAAAGTTTTTTAAAATATATAAATTTATAAATGAACATATTTAATAAATGCATATGTCACATATATACTATAAATATGCAATATGTACTCATATATGACACTTTTTATATAACTATAAGAACCTATACAATTCTATATTTTTATTAAGCAGCACAAAAATTGTAAGTTTATTTCCTCCATGGGCTTGTGATATTCATTTTCAGTATCCTTCCATTTTAGTAAGTTTCAGTGCCTCAAAAAATGCCATAATTCCAAACTTGGAGAATTATATTTATAGTTCTTATTTTTTTTTTGTAAGAAAGAGAAATTAGATATCATAGCTTTGTGAAGTAATTTTTCTTGTCTCATAAGACTTAGAGGAAGTGTGACAGTATAAAAAAGCACTGGATTGGTATTAGATTAATTCTAGAATTTAAGGTGATCTCCCTTACTGCGGGCATTATGTAAATAATAATGTCCTCCTCATTGGGAAAATAGGAGGAACTAGTCTTTTACTGACTAAGTTCCAAGGTTGCTGCAATGGTTATCAAAGATAATATATAGGGAACATGATCTCTAAATTTCAAATTGTTTCATAAAGAGGATACTAATGTAAAAATGTACATGGTTTACATTTAAACTCAAAATATTCTGTTTATAATTCCTAGTAAATATGATAAACACATAAGTAAGATTTCATTCTAATTTGTTTGTTGTCAAAAATGGATACCATCACTACCTATTCTATACTCTCTGTATATTGCATAAGAAAATGTAAGCATTACATTTCTTAAAATCATCTGACTGCATAATTCTAAGTTAAAATTCCAGTGAGAGAAATATGTACAAATTTGGAAAGGCAAAAAGGAGAAATGGCATTATTATTATTATTTTTTTTAGAGTTATATGCAGGTTGGTGTGAGCAGTCATAAACAGCAGCTTCCTGATGATCTCCTGAGAAATCAGTCATTTGGGTGGTACAAAGAAAGGCAATTGGTGAATGCTTCTCAGAGTTGTTTTACAATTGTAACAAACTGTTAACTTTGGCAGCAATAACATATCAAAATGGTGTGTCCTATGGTATGATGCACTAAGAGTACATTGCTTCTGTGGAATTCTACCCAACAAAGGATAACCTCAGTGTAATCGTGAATAAACATCAGGCAATGATAGCCTTAGGGACATTCTGCAAGTGCTCAGTAAAGCTCAAGATGTCTCAAAGAGCAAACAAAAAATACTGAGGATATGTAATACTGAGAAGGCATAAGAACATTGATGTGATGTGAAAGCCTAGATTGGACTGTGAATCAGAGCGGGAGGGGGAGTGAAAAGTTGAGTGAGAAAACTGGAACAATTTGAATAAGATCTGTAGATTAGTTAAGAATGTTGTATCAATGTTAATTTCCTAGTTTTAGTAATTGTATAATGATTATATAAGATGTTAACATTATTGGAAGCCAAGTAAAATAACATTGTATTCAATTTACTATTTTTTCAACTTTTCCATAAGTCTAAAATTATTTCAAAACAAAATATATATTTTTTAAATACAGGAATGTTCTGGTTTTTGAGAATTTTCTGTTTCAGTATTTCAAACTGAAGAATTCAGTGTTGAATATCCTAACTTTTGCTCCTCCAGCTCTGCCAGGTCTTGGAAGATCCTAACATATGTGTGAAAACTGTGTTACTTTTAATATTTAGAGAAACTTCTATGTTCCTAAATAGCCAATGAATGATACAGTTAAAATATCAAAAACAGTTTCAAGATGGGAATTGATTAAACATAAGAATATTAAAGATGAAAATCTGAAATTATTGCTCTGATTTAATTTGAATATTTAAATTTGTGTTAATAATTTAAGGATTTAAAGGGAATACAGTATTTATTCTCTGATCAGAACCATAGAATAGAGAAACTGACATAATATTAAATAGGTGAAAATTAACATAGTCACAGGTATCTAATAAAATCAATGTAATCAATCATCATTAATCTTTAGTGCCTTGTATCATGTGTTTGCTGCTACTGTAATTTAAAAACTAAGTACTAATTATTAATTTTATAACAAATTATTAGAAAATGCAATATAAAACCATTTCTGAAAAAGCTTTATTCAAAGTGACACATTAAAGTATTGTTCCTTTAGAGATTATTGGCAATCAAATTCACTTAAAATCTTATTAACTATGTAAATACAATTGTAGAAAGCCCTTGATAACTCCCGTATTACTAAAAACGGCATATTAATTTATATAGCCTGGGATACCTCTGTGGCTCAGTTGGTTAAGTGTCTGCCTTTGGCTCAGGTCATGATCTCAGGGTCCTGAGATCAAGTCCTGCCTTGGGCTCCTTACTCAGTAGGAAGTCTGCTTCTCCCTCTGCATACTATCCCCCCACCTTGTGTTCTCTCTCTGACAAATAAGTAAATAAATAAATAAAATATTTTAAAATAATTTACATAGCCAATGAGTACTACATCTGTAACAAGCTATTCAGCTCAACCTATAAAAATTACATGTTATATGAAATGATATACTAGCAATAACTACACTATTCACTAAATGGATTAAAAAACAAATGTAAAAGCTCCTGGGTGGCTCAGTTGGGTCAGTGTCCCACTACTGATTTTTGGTTCAGGTCATGATCTCAGGGTTGTGAGATCAAGCCCTGTTTGGGCTCTACACTGGTTCTGGAGCCTGCTTGGGGTTCTCTCTCCCCTCTCTGTCTTCCTGTGACCACTCCATCCCACCATATATATGCCTGTACTCTTTTTTTTTTTTTTCCTAGAAGTTATTTTCACATATCTTCCCAGCTTTGTGTTCTGTGACATCATCTGAAACAAACCACAGAAATCTACAATCATCACAAATTAAGGATTTTTAGTATATTTTGTATTATTTTGGAAAACCAGTCAGTAAACATTGATCAGCACAGGATTTACTGAAGGACATCTTGGGAAACTAGTCATCACAATAACTTTTATTTTACAGGAGTATATCTTAAAATAAAGGATTTATGAGTTTCTGAGGTTTATATAACACACATTATTAAAAACAGTATCTTTTTGGCTATTTGATATCTATTGAAGTTTATATTGGGATGTCATTAGCACTAAAAATTGTATAGAATAATAATCTGCCTTGTTAACTAATGTGATTAGTTGGTAGATACTCAAATATAACATAAAGATCTTTTGCATTTCTATTCAAATCAGATTTTCTTTAATTACTTCTAAGCTCTTGAAATAAAATGAGTGTGTTGCTTTTAAGCAAACATAAACAATATCCAAAGGGTGACCAAAAATTCAAATTGGATAAATTTAATAAGTAACAAGTATATGAAAAAAGAAAAACAATTTCATAATAGATTTTTTCAGTAACAGAAGTGTATAACTGAAGACTTATTTTTGTTTTTCTATTATTTAGATCAATGTCCTGATTATAATAAAAGTAAATAATAATTAAAATTTAAAAATAAAAAAGTAAATAATAAAAGTATATTAAAAAAATGGTGACATATTCCTAATAGCATTTTTTTACTAATCCAGGAAATTTTGGATTGTTCCCTAGAAAATGGATAGTTCCCTGGAAAATAGCTTTCAGATAGGAGTGCTTTCTGAAGAAAATGTAATAAGTAATTGCAGAATATATTATTTTCATGAATAACGTATTAGACAGAAAGCAGACATTTTAGCTTGACCTTAACAGTGGGATCTGTTTTAAGACCCTCGTGTAAATTGATTGTATATTTGATCTGAACAAAGGGTAACATTGTTTGTTTTTGCTGAGCAGGGTTATTAGCATTTGTTCTGATTTTAATACTTTCCAGCCCATTTAACTCAGTAAAGAATTTTTAAGCACAACTTAGTGAATGAATATCTGAATAGAAAAAGAAAATAAAACTATTATTTAAGAAGGTTTAATTCCATTAAGTTTCATTTTTGTAAAATATGTAAAACTAAGAACCAGAACCAAGAAGAAAGAAGAGAATGTATAATGGATATCATCATGACTTAATCTTTCAGAATATGGAAAATATGAGAGGAAGAGCTAAACTACCAAATGACAAAAATGGCATAGTGACAGAATAGAAGAGAAACAATTTGGTGAAGGGTCATACTCTTGTTGGGCTCTTTACAGAGTTTGTCCTTATTATAAAACATCTTTAACAGTTATTATGTGTATTTTAAAGTCAAGGTACGTAAGTCAAGAAAAAGTCAATTAATGTGCCAACATCACGTAGTTTGTAGAGGAAAGTGTTGGAATTTAGCCCCAGATTTTTCTAATTTAATAGGCCTTGGCTTTTTCAAAACACCATTCCTTTCAGTGTAAATTTTGCATTCATTGGCAATGCAGTGGAAAGGGAAAATAGTCTGGTTTCAGCCTCACAAACTGCCTTTCTAGTCTTAATTTTTAAAAACACAAATAATTATGGTAATTATGGACATATTTAATAACTATATCTCAAACAATACATATGAAAAACAACAAGAATGGAATGACTCATCTACATTACTTCTACACCGCAAGCTCCACAACTATTTTTCATTAGTCCTTTATAAAAATGACAGGACTTACTACTCTTCATTAAAAAGAACTCTTCCAAGTATACATGTACTACATAATTATCACTTTGCCCAATGGATATCAGTGCAGCTTAAACATCCAATACAATTAAGTAATATCAAAAATTTATCTTTAGGAAAACAGAAATAGAATTTCTAAAGGATACTTTTCAGAGTGTTTTTGTTTGTTTCTTATATGAGTGATATTGATATCATGATATCTTCATGATATTGTTACAAGTCGGGGCTAATTTCTTATTAGAAGGTTGACATAATTATAAACATTTATAGGCTTAGGGAATGGATGTTTCAAGAAAGGAAAATATACATGCAAGTCACTGAGAACAATGTGTGTGAATATATATAAATAAATACATATAATATATATATTATATATAATATATATAAATACATATATAAATAAAATATAAATACAAAAACATATAAAGTACTCAGACCTTAATCTTTGTGGCAATGAAATGGACTAGATGAAAATATTGTTTTTAAGCTCTAAAATTTTGTAATTTTTGGCAACTTGCATGAATAATAAAGATCTTTGGAGTATATCCATTATCTTACACTTAGTCTTCTTTCCTTTGAATCTTTATTTGTTCTGAAGTTCAGCCCCCTGACTTCTTCCTCTCAATGACACCTATAGACCTTACTACCCTCTCGCTCGCACACACGTGTATTCAGCAACCTACAGACACAAAAACTTATTCTCAGGGTCAACTTCCTACACTGTATCTGTCTTAACATAAGTAAACATTACCAATTTCAAAATATCTTATTTAAATTGAATAAGAAATATCCAGCAAACATCACAATTATAGACAAAATACAAAATATAAAAATTATTCCTACACAGTGCAAGAAAAACATGAAGGTCTCTGAGAAAGCAGTGGTATTTCATGCCATTTTGGAGGTTCTAGACAATGATAGAGAAGAGAAAGTGATTTATTTTAGAAATTAAAGGATTGATTTCTATTTTGGTAATATGAATGGTAACTTTCCATGATAAGTAATTTTGGATCTCAAATGATCAGTTTTACATATATAGAAGATACAGAAAGGGAGAAATTACGATTTCAGTACTATGTTGAACAGAAGTTCTGAGAGTGTGTATTCTCTTCTTCTGGATCTTATAGGAAAAACTTACAGCTTTTAAACGTTTATCTTGATGTCAGCTGTAACTTGTCATGGATGGCCTTTTTTGTTTTGAGGTATGTTCCTTGTATAGCCAGGTTGTTGTGAGTTCTCATCATGAAAGAGTGTTCAATTTTGTTTAATACTTTTCCTAAGTCTATTGAGGTGATTGTATGATTTTTATACTTTATTTTTTTAATGTGATAGATCACATTTATTGATTTACATATTTTGACCATCCTTGTATTCCAGGAATAAATCCCACTTAAGCATGGTGTATGATCCTTTTAATGTACTGTTGAATTTGGTTTGCAAGTATTTTGGTGAGGTTTTTTGCATCTAAGGTCTATCGGGGATATTGGCCTGTATTTTTCTTCTAGTGCCCTTGCTTGGTTTTGGTGTTAGAGCAATGCTGGCCTCATAAAATGAGTTTGGAAGTATTCTCTCTTCCTCAATTTTTGGAAGATGTTGAGGACTGGTATTAATTCTTCTTTAAATGTTTGATAGAATTCACCAGAGAAACCAGAATCCTGAACTTTTCTTTATTGGGAGGTTTTTGATTACTAATTCAGTACCCTTATTCATTATTAATCTGTTCAGATTTTCCATTTCTTCATGATTTAGTCTTTATAGGTTGTAAATAGGGAGAATTTTTTTTTTCTTCTAGGTTATCTAAGTTGCCGGTGTATACTTTTACATGGTAGTTTTTTATCATTGCATTTCTGTGGTATCAGGTGTAATGTTTTCTCTTTCTAATTTTCTAATTTCTCTTTCTAATTTCTAATGTTTTCTCTTTCTAATTTGAGTCCTTTTGTTTCCTAGTACACCTAGCCAAAGTTTTGGTTAAAAAGATAGCTTTTAATCTTCTCTAATTTTTTTTTTTAAGTCTCCCTTTCATTTATTTCTGCTCTGATATTTATTTCCTTCCTTCTATTAACTGGGCTTTGGTTGTTCTTTTTATATTTTTAAAGATATTTAAATATATTTTTATTTTCTATTTCCTTGAGGTATAAAATTAGGTTTTTGAGATCTTTCATCTTTTGTAATTTATTGCTATGTACTCTCCTCTTAGAACTGCTTTTGCTGCATTTCATGTTCTGGTATGTTTGTTTCCATTTTCATTTATCTCAGTATATTTTATTATTTCCCTTTTTGATTTTTTTCCTTGACCCATTAGTTGTTCAAGAGCATGTTGTTTAATCTACTTCTTTCTGTGATTTTTTTCCAGTTTTATTCTTATAATTGATTTCTAGTTTCATACCACTGTCTTTTGAAAAGATGATTAATATGATTTCAACTCCTTAAACTTATTAAGGCTACTTTGTGGCCTCACATATCATTTATCCTGAGAATGTGTCATGTGTGCCTGAGAAGAATGGGCATACTATTGCTGTGGATGGAATGTGTTGCATGTGTCTTTTAGGTCTATCTGGTATAACCTAGTTTAACTCTATTATTTCCTTATTGATTTTCTGTCTGGATGATCTATCCATTGTGGACAATGAGGAACTGAAGTCCTTTACTTTTTATTGTATTGCTGTCTATTTTTCCCTTCAGTTCTGTTACTTACACTAAATAGACACACCCTTCTTTATTACTAAATCTGACCAGCATAGTGGTTCACTGTCTTAAGCTAAGCGCAAAACCACACAGCTATCCAAGCAAGACAGAATGCCACCTCATGAATTCTACAATTAGAAGTTTAGAATTAATTATGAAAGTTAGGATAAGAGGCCCTTTGTTATCTCAAATTATTTTTTTCATAATGCTTATGATGCAAAGGCAGGCATCTTTGAATCTTCATTTAGACTGTTTTAAATGGGAGAGTTTTTGTTTGTTTGTTTATTTTTAAACAGTACAGATTTTTTTAAAGACCAAAAAATTATAAAAGGAAAAAAAAAATCAGGAAAAGCTGTAAAATAAACCTTTTTTCAAAACACTGCTAAAATATAAGAATATCTATGAATTATCCAGTTTTTATAATTCATAGATAATTATTATAGTTTTTATAATTCATAGATAATTCATAGATATTCTTATATTTTTTAAAAGATTTTATTTCTTTATTTGACAGAGAAAGAGAGATCACAAGTAGGCAGAGAGGCAGTCAGGGAGAGAGAGGGAAGCAGGCTCCCCGCTGAGCAGAGAGCCCAGTGCAGTGTTCCATCCCAGGACCCTGAGATCACCACCTGAGCTGAAGGCAGAGGCCTTAACCCACTGAGCCACCCAGGCACCCCAATATTCTTATATTTAACAGTCTATTAAAAAAAAAACTTTATTTTACAGCTTTATGATTTTTTTTCCTTTTATAATTTTTTGGTCTTTCTTGGACAGTTTCCCAAATAGGTATGAGATATAAAGTAGACTTTTATTATCTTGACAGTATTTTAATCCCATAACTAGGAATTATTTTAAATAAGTGATTCTTTGCTATGGTTTTAAAAGAAAATGAGCTTTTTAAATATGTAGAAGACAAATTGGTAGATTCCCTTTATTACACAAGATATCCTATCTTTAAAATTACTAATTAAGTTCCATTGGACTTTTCAAAATTAATTTTAAATTATAGTTTTGCTACTAAAGGAACACTTTGAGAAAAATTTAAGTGACCTAAGTTGCTTTTGATTGTGCTTAATTCTAGAATATAACTTAAAATTGGGAATAGTTTCATAGGCTTTCAAATATTTTATATAAATTAATTAATGTAATGGTGCATCAACACTGTAAAACAGGCAGACATACCACTTCTCAATCTATAAATGTGGAAACTGTGGATTGTTGTTTAAAGTCCAAAGGCTAATCAATGGTCAAGGAAGAGTTTAGACATGAGTTTCTTACCAAGACTGTATTGGCAATTTGAGTAGGACAATTCTCCATTGAGAAGGACTGATCAGAGTTCTTCCCACCAGATTTCGAAAGTAACTCTCCCCAGCTTTCCTCATTGTGTCTATCAACTGCATTTGGAAAATGGAAACTCTCTGACCCGAGGCAACTGTTTTGGTACCAGGGTATCTATTTTGGTCATCTAAAAAGTCTCTGGAACAATGAAATTCATTCTTTTATCTATTAAATATGTGGGTATTTCTGAGCCTGTGTTTGATAATTTGCACAGTGCCTTTTCTATAGGCTCACATCACTTTTTTCTTTCAGGCATTATCAGGAAATTATTCTCCATCAGAGTGGTGAAAAATATAACTGTTAGATTTTAGAAGCTGTGTACATTATCAGTTTTTCCTTTTACTAGGTTTATAGGATTTACATTTACCTATTCTTTACAGGTACATAGTTTACAAACATGCATCTTTCTCATTTTCTAGCATCTCGCGCTCCCGTGGTATCTCTTTGTTTGCATTGCTTCCTTATATTTACTTCACTTGCTCTACTTTCTGGTTCTGTGTCAGCAACCTTATTTTATTTAAAGATAGGGATATAAATACAGATGCCCTACATATATTTATAAAGAGATGGAGGGGTAGTTTCATGAAATATTTTTACTATTTCAGTATTGAAGCAGAAGGCCTATTTTTCAGTGTTATTTTATTGTTGTTTTTCATGCTGAGCTACATAAAATTGATTTTGTGCATATTTATTAAAATGTTTCCTCACATAGAGCATTTAAGCATTTCTTATTCTGATGGTAACGTAGTTCTATGTATAAAATAAACTAAATTCAATTAGACTTGAATCTTATTTTTGAATTATGGATAAATGGACTTATTTAAAGAAGTGTTTTTGTTATCCAAATGTTTAGTTTAAGTAAACACATTTAATAAAATTCTAGGAGAGTTCAAATGTTTTTCAAACTTAAGAAGAGTCATTTATTTTGAAAAGACATTGCTTAGTTTTTAATCAAATTACTCTCTTGGCAGAACATGCAAATATTCCATAATTTATAATTGATTCTTATATGTCATGAAAAAAATATAGCTATGCAATATTGAAGCCAAAGAAACATGGCTACAGAAACACTGTAGAAAGTTAAAATGTGGTGATATAAAAAAATACAAATAATTTAGAGTATTCAACAGCCTTATGTCTTATGTTATTCTTACCCATTTGATAGCAAAGCCACCTGTTTTAATTAAAATCTGTAAGTTATCCTATGTACTTATTTCACTTTCCTAAACATGTATGGCTTGAAAAATGCAACCTTTGTTTCTGAGCAACTACATGATTAGTAGGTCTGTGTCAATATACTTCAAGTGAAATTTTAGTCGTTATCTCCTCTATCTGTTATAATTGTAAGCTAGCTGCCTTTAGATAACCCTCATGGCTAATTTTGTAGATATGCATAAATTTCTTTCAAACATGCCAACTTTTATTAGAGAGGGTTAAGATTTTGTACTTAGAAACCATTTTATTTTTGGAACTCTAACAGAAAAAAAAAAAAAAACTCAAAACTCCAAGTTTCTATTTTCCAATTTTACTCAGTAAATTTGGTGTTATATACCACCATTTTTATATGAACTTCACACTCTGTTCATGTTCCTATTTCCTTTCTTCAACTGATTGAACTTTGGAAATAATAGACATTTTTCCATCTTCATTTTCTTTTCTCATCTGTCTCCCAAATATATCCTAAAATTGTATTGTTTTTTCTTTCTATTCTCCAGAGAATATTTTTTTTCCTTTTACTATTGATTTTGCATTATTGCTTACTACTTCTTTCTGATTTCTGTTTACCCTTCAAATAAGATTTTTACTCTCCACACATATGCTTCCCACCACAGAATATAAATGACCTCTCTCAAATACCATAACCATCTCTTACCTCTCTGATCACACTTTGATTCTACCAGTTCTAGTCTTATCTTTTTATTTTCATCTATTTTTTCCTATTAATTTTTTTAGTTCAATCATTAATAAATATTAACTTATCCGGGCAGTGATTACTATATCTTCACATCTAATTAAATTTCTAAACACTTGTAACTATTCTTAGAATTATATTTGATATGTCTCATGAGCTGAACAGGTCAAAGATCAAAAAATTATAATTCAAGCTAAAACGTGACCCTTCGCTTTGTCAAAGATTCTTCGCCTACCTAACTTCATCTCCTGAACCTTCTGCTAGGCTTTTCTGTGTACTTCCTTATAAAACAGTTTTAGCAAGAACTCTGTTAAGTCCGTTTAATGAGAGGTACCTACGCTTGACATCTGATCACATTTGATATGAGATTCTTCTCCTTCATCATCCTTCATGTGATGATGTCTTATCTCCTGGCCTTCCTTCAGCAAGAGTCCTGTTAGGTTGGTTTAGCTACAGTCCCCTTCACAACTGATGTTTTCTACTAATTTTCCATCCACTGACCTCCACTTTGGTCTTTGGCCATAAATTCCCACATGGACATGCTATTTTCAGAGTTGAGTCTAATCTCTTTCTCCCATTGTGAAATCCCGTTGCAGAGGGTGCTGGCCCTAGTAGCATAATGACCTGGATGAAGTTTGCCTTACCATCTTTAGCAAGTGTTGTTGAGTATTTTTTTCTTTAACAATTGGGAATTCAGAGTCTGTATGAGAAATATGCAATATTTACATTTGTGTGCACAAAGAATTTTGCAAAATGTGTATTTTAAAAAATAATTTTATAACTGTCTTAATATGTGATTTTCCTTTTGAAGATGGTTACTTTGTTCCCTCTTCTGACATTGCAATTTCATTCCTTGAAAAATATAAATTATGTTATTATATTATTAATGAAGATGCTTGGGTAATAGCTACTTTCTAACTCTACTAACTGGCATTCAACTTCTAAAACTTTAGTACTAGTTATTTACAATAGGCATTCCAGAAATGGGGCCCAGGAATAGATGATAGGAAGGAAAACCAAAACCAATTTTCCTGTTTATTATCTTTCTTTTTTTATTATTAGTGTTATGTTAGGTACCATACAGTACATCATTAGTTCTTGATGTAGTGTTTCAAGATTCATTGTTTACATATAACACCCAGTGCTCCCTGCATATTATCTTTCAAATATATTATTATTAATTATCAACTGAATCAAGACTATGTCAAGATTATATGACTCTGCTGATAAGAATCAAGAGAGATCAGCTTTACAAGTTGTATTACAATTTGGATTTCTTGGTATATTGTACCAAGCACAGTTCAGATGTCTTGTGACTTAGGTCCCTCCTGACATATGATCCAGTTTGTTACTTTACAGAAAGTTTTACTTCGGAACTGTAAATAGATTATTCCTCCCTGGGTGGTAACACATTCAATATTTGCTGATGTTTAGAGTAAATTGAGAATTATAAGATATCACTTAGTAATCAGGTTTCATGGTCAGTATTTCCTTTTTTTCAAAATGAAGTGATAAGATTAATTTTTTTTATAATTAAAAATAATAAATATTTAACTTTAGACATAAGAATAATCATTCGAGCCACAGGCCTATGTTTTCTAATTTGGAATGTGAATATTCTAGCTTTTATTTTAGGTTTATTGACATTGTCAAACAAAAGAGGCAAACCCAAAATCATTTAAAAAAATGAGTTTATCCTGAATAGCAGAGAGATTGCAATTCCAGACACAAACAAATTGTAGCAAGCTACAGGCAAATCTGTTGAGGGTTTTCGGGTGGTTTCTACTTATGGACGGGGAATGTAAAGAGGGAAGAGTTCAGATAGTCTGTTAAAATCAAAACAAATGGAGAACTGCTTTGAAAATTGCCTGAGCAGACAAAACCAGTCCAGTCTTACAAACAAAGCTCGATTTGGCTCATTTTGCAAGGTCAACCTGACCTGGGTAATTTCTTGTTCATGCTTCTGGAAATGATATGAAAAACTTCCAAAGGTTAATGTAAGGCAAACTCTGGTTATTCCCTTATCCTTTAAGAAAAATTCTAATATTATCCATTTTCTATAAATCAAGCATTTATGGGAAATCAGTCTCTTTTTCCTTAAGTTTTATTTACTTGAGGGCACATGCATGAAATTTTCAATTTTGTATTCTCCAGCTTTATTTTACGTGAAAATTGTTTCACAACACTGTTCATTGTAATATTATCAAACTTGTACTCTGCAGTCATCATAACTCAATTAGTTAAAATTTAGTTTTTACCAATATTAGAATTATTTAACATGTATTTTATTTTAAAAATGCACTTAATGGGGCTGCCTAGATGGTTCAATGGGTTAAGCATCTGACACTTGGTTTCTGCTCAGGTTGTGATCTCAAGGGTCCTGAGATCTAGCACTGCTCCGTGGGGGTCTGCTTCTCTCCCTCAGCCCCTCCCTCACTTGTTTGTTCACTTTCTGTCAAATAAAAAATAAATCTTTAAAAAATGCATTTAAGGGGTGCCTGGGTGGCTCAGTGGGTTAAAGCCTCTGCCTTCAGCTCAGGTCATGATCCCAGAGTCCTGGGATCGAGCACCGCATCGGGCTCTCTGCTCAGCAGGGAACCTGCTTCCTCCTCTCTCTGTCTGCCTCTCTGCCTGCTTGTGATCTCTCTGTCAAATAAATAAATAAAATCTTTAAAAAAAGCATTTAATACTTATAAGTAGCACATTTACATTTGTTTTGTTTTCCTTCTGATGAATTATCTTCTAAAAATTTGTTCAAATCAAGAACACATTCTAAAAAATTATCAGAAAAAAAGTTACCAGATCATACCCTTTCATTTTGCTTACGTCCTTAAAAATACTTTTTATTACAGTAAAATCAATGTAAAATCAACAATAAAATCCATGCCAAGGGGAAATGGAAGAATTGGCACACTAAAGTTGAAAGATGGGTAAGTTATACTTTTAAGAGTCAGAAATAATACTAATTTCATGTTATTTATCATCTAGACACTTATTTGGAGCACTAAAGGATAAATAAATTTGGATTTTCTAGATTATCAATCAGTGCATAAAAACAGGTTATTAAAAATCAATGCAACCTTTTTTTAATTGGCCCCTGCCTCTTTTCAATAATTCAGTTAGGTATAATAACTTATAATTTATTAGCTACCATTTTCCTCAAGGCAGTCAATATCCCAATTAGAGGCAAATAAATAAGTAAAAATCCCTTAATTTGCAAGTCTACTGCACTTTGTGGGTATAATTCCTCACTTTATTTTTCTCTCCTGGTATAATATAGAGCCGGCTATTAACTTTGTAACTTTCCTTAACGCTCCCTCAAATAGAATATGAAAACATGTTATTCACTCCCAAGACACACCACTTATTTTTTCTTTTTTGCTTCCTTTGTTATCATTTAAAAAGGTTATGTAAAAATTGATTTTCAAAATTAAAATGTTTTCATAGGCAGCTATCTCTTTCCAGAGTTGTGGGGAGGGGCAGAGATTATATTTGTTTTAAGATGTCTTAAATAAATAAATAAATAAATAAGATAAATACTCCAATAATCTGAGTAAAAATGCTTCCTGCTTTAATAAGCCACAACAAAATCCCCATGTATTAACACAAGAACAGTTTAATTCTTTAGTTCATGAAAAATCCACTGCAGATATTTCTTGAAGGCAGAATTTGTACAAGAAGTGATTCAGAAATACCAGTACAATCTATTATAGCTCTGATTACTTATTTTTATGGTGGTTAATAAGGTCTCCAAAAAAGAGAAAAAAAAATTGTAAGTGGGAGATTTGGTTGGGGGAAGAGGACAGTTTAGGAAGTATGTTACATCACTTTTCAGTGTCCCATTGGTCAGGGGCACCTGGATGGCTCAGCTGGTTGAGCATTCGACTCTTGATTTTGCTTCAGGTCATGATATCCGGGTCCTGAGACTGGGCTCTGCACTGGGCATGGAACCTGCTTCAGGTTTTCTCTCTCCCTCTGTTCTTCCACCCCTTCAACCTCCACTCACATGATCTCTCTCAAAAAAAAAAAAAAAAAAAAAGAAAAAAGAAAAGAAAAATCTCATTGGCTAGTCACCTGGACCTACTTAAATGAGAAAAACTAGGGAATGTAGTCTTGCAGTCTTAACCTTCTGCTTTGTTAAGGCATAGAATGATCTGGTAAAGACATAGAATTGTCTTAGCTTCAGATATTTGAAGTTTAAAATATACATATACACACATACACATATGAATCAATTTATGCAATTCAATATGACATTATTAAAAAGTAATATAAAGCTTTTAAGCAATATTTATAAACACTATATCATAATACAGGCTTAAAGAGTGAGTTCTCTGAAGCCCAAAATGAATGAACCCTTTTTGAATAAATTACAAGTGTGCTCAAGAACTTCTATGTAGCCTTATGTTCTTGATGTAAGGAAGGCATGTCAAAGAAGACTTCTAGCCATAATACTTTAATAAATTAAAAAAAAAAGTCACTGCTTCTTAAAACAAGAGTAAATTTTTTTCCTCTTAGATATATCATTGTAGATTAGACAATTATAAAAATGGTTGTATTTTTTTTCCTTAAATGCCTCAGAATTATGTAAAAAAAAAAGAACTGTCCACATTCCACAAATCTTCTGTAGTGTTTTGAAATACTTTTTTGTAAGTGCTTTCAATAAATGTAATTACTTTGGCATACATCCATGTTGCACATTTAATAGTTCATTTTTAATTGTTGATATATCAAAATGTCTGTATCTATTTACCTGATGATGGACTTTAGGTTCTTTCAAGTTTTGGGCCACTACAAATTAAATTGTATTAAATGTGCATGCACAATATGCTGAGAACATTTGTTTTCCTTTCCTTATGAATGGAATTACTGGATCACATCAAACTCAACACTCAAAAAACTAATAACCCAGTCCTAAAAAAAAAAAAAAAAATAGGCAGAAGACATGAATGGACACTTCTTCAAAAGAGACATGCAAATGGCTAACAGCACATGAAAAATGCTCAATGTCACTAGCTATCAGGGAAATACAAATCAAAACCACAATGAACTCTCACATTACACCAGTTAGAATGGCAAAAATTAACAAGACAGAAAACATCAAATATTGGCAAGGATATGGAGAAAGGGGAACCTTTTACATTTGTGGGAATGCAAGCTGGTGCAGCCACTCTGGAAAACAGTATGGATTTTCCTCAGGATATTAAGAGTAGAGCTACATTATGACCCAGCAACTTCACAACTGAGTATTTACCCCAAATATACAGACATAGTGAAAAGAAGAGGCGAGGCACGTGCACCCTAATGTTCGTAACGGCAATGTCCGTAATAGCCAAACTATGGAAGAACCATAGGGGAAAAGAGGGAAAGCCAAAGGGGGAAAAGTAAGAGAGGGAGATGAACCATGAGAGATTATGGACCCAATAAACAACCAGGAGGTTTCAGATAAGATGATGGGTATTGAGGAGTACACATGCTGTGATGAGCCCTGTGTGTTACACTCAACTAAAGAAGCATTGAACACTACATCAGAACTAATTATGTACTACACAGTGGCTAACTGAACACAATAATACAAAGTATTTATAAGTGCATAGAGAACAGACTTCTGGTACTAACCTGCACTTAAATAAGTTAACAATATTTCCTTTTCCTAAGGAATATATAGCTATTAATCAGAGGTTTAATTACTGTGTGAAAAGGACTTGCTTTTTATATTCAGGTTGATGGGTTCAAATTTGGACTTTGCTGTTATAAAGTACTGCATTTAGGCTAGCCTACAAAGTTTAGTGATTCCACCTCCCTACCCTACCACAACCTCCCAATCTGCCTCTCAAATTCTTCATATCGGAGATATCATATGATAATTGTCTTTCTCTGATTGACTTATCTCACTTAGCTTAATACCCTCTAGTTCCATCCACGTCGTTGCAAATGGCAAGAGTTCAGGGTTTTTGATGGCTGTATAGTATTCCACTATATATATATATATATATGTATATATATATATATATATATATATATATAACGTTTTCTTTATTTATTCATCTATTAATGGGCATCTAGGATCTTACCATAGTTTAGCTATTATGGATATTGCTGCTTTAGACATTCAGGTGTACATACCCCTTGAGATCTCTACATTTGCATCTTTAGGGTAAACACCCAGTAGTGCCATTGCTCGGTCCTGGGCACCTCTATTTTCACCTTTTTGAGGAACCTCCATGCCGTTTTCTGGAGTGGCTGTACCAGCTTGCATTCCCACCAGCAGTGTAGGAGGGTTCCTCTTTCTCCACATCTTTGCCAAACCTTGTCATTTCCTGACTAGTTAACTTTAGTCATTCTCACTGGTATGAGGTTGGTATCTCCCTGTGGTTTTGATTTGTATTTCCTTGATGCCAAGTGATGTGGAGCACTTTTTCCTGTGTCTGTTGGCCATTTGGATGGTCTTCTTTGAAGAAATGTCTGTTCATGTCTTCTGCCCATTTCTTGAATGGATTATTTGTTCTTTGGTGTTGTGTTTGATAAGTTCTTTATAGGTTTTTGGGTACTAGCCCTTTTGCAATGATGTCATTTTCAAATATCTTCTCCTATTCTGTTGGTTGTCTTTTGCTTTTGTTAACTGTTTCCTTTGTTGTGCAAACTTTTGGTCTTGATGAAGTCCCAATAGTTCATTTTTGCCCTTGCTTCCCTTGCCTTTGGTGATGTTTCTAGGAAGAAGTTGCTGTGGCTGAGGTCAAAGAAGTTGCTGCCTGTGTCTCCTCAAGGATTTTGATTGATTCCTGTCTCACATTGAGGTCTGTCATCATTTTGAGTCTATTTTTGTGTGTGGTGTAAGGAAATGGTCCAGTTCCATTTTTCTGCATGTGGCTGTCCAATTTTCCCAAAACTATTTATTGTGGAAAAGCTTGTTTTTCCATTGGACATTCTTTACTGCTTTGTTTAAGATTAATCGACCATAGAGGTGAGGGTCCATTTCTGGGCTCTCTATTCTGTTCCATTGATCATTGTGTCTGTTTTTGTGCCAGTACAATAGTGTCTTGATGATTACAGCTCTGTAATAGAGCTTGAAGTCTGAAATTGTGATCCTGTCAACATTGGTTTTCTTCTTCAACATTTATCTAGCTATTTGGAATCTTTTCTGGTTTCATATAAATTTTAGGATTATTTTTTCCATTTCTTTGAAAAAAGTGAATGGTATTTTGATAGTGATTGCATTAAATGCATAGATTGCTCTAGGTAGATTAGACAGTTTGACAATATTTGTTCTTCAAATCCATGAGCACAGACAGTTTTTCCATTTTTATGTGTGTCTTCAATTTCTTTCATGAATAATCTATAGTTTTCTGAATACAGATTCTTTGGCTGTTTGGTAAGGTTTATTCCTAGGTAGGCTATGTTTTTAGGTACAATTGTAATTGTATCCAATTCCTTAACTTCTCGTTTTTCTATTTTGCTGTTGGTGTATAGAGATGCAACTGATTTCTGTGCATTGATTTTTATATCCTGACACTTTACTGAATTCCTGTGTGAGCTCTAGCAGTTTTGGAGTGGAGTCTTTTGGGTTTTCCACATAAACTATCCTATCATCTGCAATGAGTGAGAGTTTGTCTTCTTTACTGATTCAGATGACTTTTATTTTTTTTTTTTTGGATGTCTGATCACGGAAGCTAGAACTTCTAATACTATGTTGGATAGCATGCCATGTTCCTGACCTTAGGGGGAAAGCTCTAAGTTTTTCCCCATTGCAAATGATATTTGCTGTGGGTTTTTCATGACTTTTATGATATTGAGGAATATACCCTCCATCCCTAAACTGTGAAGAGTTTTGATAAAGAAAGGATGCTATACTTTGTGAAATTCTTTTTCAGCATCTATTGAGAATACCACATGGTTCTTGTTCTTTCTTTTATTCATGTATTGCATCACATTGGTTTATGGATATTGAACCAACCTTGCAGCCCAGGAATAAATCCCACTTGGTCGTGGTGAATAATCCTTTCAATGTACAAAAAGAATTGGCTAGTATTTTGGCGAGAATTTTTGCTTCAGTGTTCATTAAGGATGTTGGTCTATAAGACTTTTTTTTTGTTGAGGTCTTTGTCTGGTTTTGGGATCAAGGTAATGCTGGCCACATACGATGAGTTTGAATGTCTTCTTTCCATTGCTATTTTTTGGAACAGTTTCAGAATAGGTATTAATTTTTCTTTAAATGATTGGTAGAATTCCTTTGGGAAGCCTTCTGGCCCTGGGCTCTTATTTGTTGGGAGATTTTTGATTATTACTTCAATTTCCTTACTGGTTGTGGGTCTGTTCAAGTTGTTTTTTGTTTGTTTGTTTGTTTGTGTTGTTTTTATTTCTTCCTGGTTCAACTGTGGTAGTTTATATGTCTCTAGGAATGTATGCATTTCTTTCAGATTTCAAATTTGCTGGTATATAGTTGCCCATAATATGTTCTTATAATTTTTGGGTCCTTTCTCTTTCCTTTTTTTTTTTTTTTTTAAGATTTTATTTATTTCACAGAGACAGAGATCACAAGTAGGCAGAGAGGCAGGCAGAGAGAAAGAGGAGGAAACAGGCTCCCTGCGAGCAAAGAACCCGATGCGGGGCTCGATCCCAGGACCCTGAGATCATGACCTGAACTGAAGGCAGAGGCTTTAAACCACTGAGCCACCCAAGTGCCCCTCTCTTTCCTTTTTGAATAAGTCGGCCTGGGGCAGGTTCCCATATTAGGGGCATTGATATTTAAAATTGTTAGATCTTCTTGTTGGACAGACCTTTTGAGTATGATGTAGTGTCCTTCCTTATCTCTTATTATAGTCTTTGGCTTAAAATCTAATAGATCTGATATAAGTATTGCGACCCCAGCTTTCTTTTGATGTCCATAAGCATGGTAAATTGTTTTCCACCCCCTCACTTCAAATCTGAAGGTATCTTCGGGTCTAAAATGAGTTTCTTGTAGACAGCATATTGATGGGTTTTTGTTTGTTTGTTTGTTTGTTTTGTATTGTTTTTTGGTTTTTGTTTTTTAATCCATTCTTTTTTTTTTTTACTTTTAATTTTTAATTTTTTATAAACATATATTTTTATCCCCAGGGGTACAGGTCTGTGAATCACCAGGTTTACACACTTCACAGCACTCACCAAAGCATTCTGATACCCTGTGTCTTTTGATTGGGGCATTTAGCCCATTTATTTTCAGGGTAACCATTGAGAAATATAAATTTAGTCTCATTATATTGCCTGTGAGGTGACGGTTACTGTATATTTTGTCTGTTCCTTTCTGGTCTGTTATTTTTAGGCTCTCTCTTTGCTTAGAGGACCACTTTCAATATTTCCTCTAGACCTGGTTTGGTGTTTGAAAATTCTTTTAGTTTTTGTTTGTCCTGGAAGGTTTTTTTTTTTTTTTTAATAATTTTTTATTTTTTATAAACATATATTTTTATCCCCAGGGGTACAGGTCTGTGAATCACCAGGTTTACACACTTCACAGCACTCACCAAAACACATACCCTCCCCAATGTCCATAATACCACCCCCTTCTCCCAAACCCCCTCCCCCCAGCAACCCTCAGTTTGTTTTGTGAGATTAAGAGTCACTTATGGTTTGTCTCCCTCCCAATCCCATCTTCTTTCATTTATTCTTCTCGTACCCACTTAAGCCCCCATGTTGCATCACCACTTCCTCATATCAGAGAGATCGTATGATAGTTGTCTTTCTCCGCTTGACTTATTTCGCTAAGCATGATACGCTCTAGTTCCATCCATGTTGTCACAAATGGCAAGATTTCATTTCTTTTGATGGCTGCATAGTATTCCATTGTGTATATATACCACATCTTCTTGATCCATTCATCTGTTGATGGACATCTAGGTTCTTTCCATAGTTTGGCTATTGTGGACATTGCTGCTATAAACATTCGAGTACATGTGCCCCTTTGGATCACTACGTTTGTATCTTTAGGGTAAATACCCAGTAGTGCAATTGCTGGATCATAGGGCAGTTCTATTTTCAACATTTTGAGGAACCTCCATGCTGTTTTCCAGAGAGGTTGCACCAGCTTGCATTCCCACCAACAGTGTAGGAGGGTTCCCCTTTCTCCGCATCCTCTCCAGCATCTGTCATTTCCTGACTTGTTGATTTTAGCCATTCTGACTGGTGTGAGGTGATATCGCATTGTGGTTTTTATTTGTATTTCCCTGATGCCGAGTGATATGGAGCACTTTTTCATGTGTCTGTTGGCCATCTGGATGTCTTCTTTGCAGAAATGTCTGTTCATGTCCTCTGCCCATTTCTTGATTGGATTATTTGTTCTTTGGGTGTTGAGTTTGCTAAGTTCTTTATAGATTCTGGACACTAGTCCTTTATCTGATATGTCGTTTGCAAATATCTTCTCCCATTCTGTCAGTTGTCTTTTGATTTTGTTAACTGTTTCCTTTGCTGTGCAAAAGCTTTTGATCTTGATGAAATCCCAATAGTTCATTTTTGCCCTTGCTTCCCTTGCCTTTGGCGTTGTTCCTTGGAAGATGTTGCTGCGGCTGAGGTCAAAGAGGTCACTGCCTGTGTTCTCCTCAAGGATTTTGATGGATTCCTTTCGCACATTGAGGTCCTTCATCCATTTTGAGTCTATTTTTGTGTGTGGTGTAAGGAAATGGTCCAATTTCATTTTTCTGCATGTGGCTGTCCAATTTTCCCAGCACCACTTATTGAAGAGGCTGTCTTTTTTCCATTGGACATTCTTTCCTGCTTTGTCGAAGATTAGTTGACCATAGAGTTGAGGGTCTATTTCTGGGCTCTCTATTCTGTTCCATTGATCTATGGGTCTGTTTTTGTGCCAGTACCATGCTGTCTTGATGATGACAGCTTTGTAATAGAGCTTGAAGTCCGGAATTGTGATGCCACCAATGTTGGCTTTCTTTTTCAATATCCCTTTGGCTATTCGAGGTCTTTTCTGGTTCCATATAAATTTTAGAATTATTTGTTCCATTTCTTTGAAAAAGATGGATGGTACTTTGATAGGAATTGCATTAAATGTGTAGATTGCTTTAGGTAGCATAGACATTTTCACAATATTTATTCTTCCAATCCAGGAGCATGGAACATTTTTCCATTTCTTTGTGTCTTCCTCAATTTCTTTCATGAGTACTTTATAGTTTTCTGAATATAGATTCTGTGTCTCTTTGGTTAGGTTTATTCCTAGTATCTTATGGTTTTGGGTGCAATTGTAAATGGGATTGACTCCTTAATTTCCCTTTCTTTTGTCTTGCTGTTGGTGTAGAGAAATGCAACTGATTTCTGTGCATTGATTTTATATCCTGACACTTTACTGAATTCCTCTATAAGTTCTAGCAGTTTTGGAGTGGAGTCTTTTGTGTTTTCCACATATAGTATCATATCATCTGCGAAGAGTGATAATTTAACTTCTTCTTTGCTGATTTGGATGCCTTTAATTTCCTTTTGTTGTCTGATTGCTGAAGCTAGGACCTCTAGTACTATGTTGAATAGAAGTGGTGATAATGGACATCCCTGCCATGTTCCTGACCTTAGCGGAAAAGCTTTCAGTTTTTCTCCATTGAGAATGATATTTGCGGTGGGTTTTTCATAGATGGCTTTGATGATATTGAGGTATGTGCCCTCTATCCCTACACTTTGAAGAGTTTTGATCAGGAAGGGATGATGTACTTTGTCAAATGCTTTTTCAGCATCTATTGTGAGTATCATATGGTTCTTGTTCTTTCTTTTATTGATGTGTTGTATCACATTGACTGATTTGCGGATGTTGAACCAACCTTGCAGCCCTGGAATAAATCCCACTTGGTCGTGGTGAATAATCTTTTTAATGTACTGTTGAATCCTATTGGCTAGTATTTTGTTGATTATTTTCGCATCTGTGTTCATCAGGGATATTGGTCTATAGCTCTCTTTTTTGGTGGGATCCTTGTCTGGTTTTGGGATCAAGGTGATGCTGGCCTCATAAAATGAGTTTGGAAGTTTTCCTTCCATTTCTATTTTTTGGAACAGTGTCAGGAGAATAGGAATTAGTTCTTCTTTAAATGTTTGGTAGAATTCCCCCGGGAAGCCGTCTGGCCCTGGGCTTTTGTTTGTTTGGAGATTTTTAATGACTGTTTCAATCTCCTTACTGGTTATGGGTCTGTTCAGGCTTTCTATTTCTTCCCGGTTCAGTTGTGGTAGTTTATATGTTTCTAGGAATGCATCCATTTCTTCCAGATTGTCAAATTTATTGCCGTAGAGTTGCTCATAGTATGTTCTTATAATAGTTTGTATTTCTTTGGTGTTAGTTGTGATCTCTTCTCTTTCATTCATGATTTTATTTATTTGGGTCCTTTCTCTTTTCTTTTTGATAAGTCGGGCCAGGGGTTTATCAATTTTATTAATTCTTTCAAAGAACCAGCTCTTACTTTCGTTGATTTGTTCTATTGTTTTTTTGGTTTCTATTTCATTGATTTCTGCTCTGATCTTTATGATTTCTCTTCTCCTGCTGGACTTAGGGTTTCTTTCTTGTTCTTTCTTCAGCTCCTTTAGTTGTAGGGTTAGATTGTGTACCTGAGACCTTTCTTGTTTCTTGAGAAAGGCTTGTACCGCTATATATTTTCCTCTCAGGACTGCCTTTGTTGTGTCCCACAGATTTTGAACCATTGTATTTTCATTATCATTTGTTTCCATGATTTTTTTCAATTCTTCTTTAATTTCCCGGTTGACCCATTCATTCTTTAGAAGGATGCTGTTTAGTCTCCATGTATTTTGGTTCTTTTCAAACTTCCTTTTGTGGTTGAGTTCTAGCTTTTAGAGCATTGTGGTCTGAAAATATGCAGGGAATGATCCCAATCTTTTGATACCGGTTGAGTCCTGATTTAGGACCGAGGATGTGATCTATTCTGGAGAATGTTCCATGTGCACTAGAGAAGAATGTGTATTCTGTTGCTTTGGGATGAAATGTTCTGAATATATCTGTGATGTCCATCTGGTCCAGTGTGTCATTTAAGGCCTTTATTTCCTTGCTGATCTTTTGCTTGGATGATCTGTCCATTTCAGTGAGGGGAGTGTTACAGTCTCCTACTATTATTGTATTATTGTTGATGTGTTTCTTTGATTTTGTTATTAATTGGTATATATAGTTGGCTGCTCCCACGTTGGGGGCATAGATATTTAAAATTGTTAAATAGTCTCAGCCTGCTACTTCTCCGCCATCTTGACTCCTCCCTGTCCTGGAAGGTTTTTATTTCTCCTTCTATTTTTAGTGACAGCCTTGCTGGATGCAGTATTCCTGGCTGCCTATTTTTCTCATTTATACCAGTCCATTTTGGCCTGCCAGGTCTCCTTGGATAGGTCTGTTGCCAATCTAGTATTTCTACTGTTGTATGTTACAGACTTCTTGTCCTGAGCTGCTTTCAGGATTTCCTCTTTGTCACTGAGACTTGGAAGTTTTGCTATTAGATGACAGGATGTTGACCTATTTTTATTGATTTTTAGGGTGGTTCTCTGTGACTCCTGGATTTTGATGCCTTTTTCCTTCCCCAAATTAGTGAAGTTGTCTGGTATTATTTGCTTCAATATACCTTCTGCTCCTCTCTTTTTTCTTTTGGGATCCCAATTATTCTAATATTGTTTCATCTTATGGTATCATGTATCTCTCAAATTCTCCCCTCATGGTCCAATCATCTCTCTTTTTCTCAGCTTCTTTATTCTCCATCATTTGGTCTTCTGCATCACTAATTCTTTCTTCTGCCTCATTTATCCTAGCAGTAAGAGCTTCCATTTTTGATTGCACATATTGATAGCTTTTTTGACTTCAACTTGGTTAGATTTTAGTTTTGTTTCTCCAGAAAGGGCTTTTATATCTCCAGAAAGGGATTCTCTAGTATCTCCCATGCTTTTTTCAAGCCCAGCTAGCACATTGATATCATCATTCTAAATGCTAGCTCTGCATTTAGAATGTCTGTATTGAATAGGTCCCTAGCTTTTGGTACTGCCTCTTGTAGTTTTTGTTGTTGTTGTTGTTTGTTTTGTTTTGTTTTTGAGGTGGTTTTTCTACGTTGTCATTTTATCCAGATAAGAATAGATAAATGAGAGAAGAAAATACTAAAAGGGTAGCAACAACCCAGAAAAATATACACTCACCAAATCAAAAGATATCTGAAACTGGGGTGAGAAGAAAGGAGGAATGTGTGTGTGTGTGTGTATATATATATATATATGCATGTGTGTGTGTTATATACACATATATATGTATATATACACATATACACACATATATATACGTATGTATATAATATATATGTATATATTATATATATATATGTATTTTACTGGTGAATAGAACAGAGTCACACTTTTGATTTTGGATGTTTTGTGGTCTGTTAGAAGAAACTGCCTCCCAATAGTTTAAAGAAAGGAAAACTTATATATATTCAAAAATAATGGTAAACGTGATGAAAGGATGGAATATGACTGCAAAGATGAAAATTTTTAAAAAGACTCTAAAAAAGGAATTGATAAAGTAAGTTGGTTGAAAAAAGAAAAACAATGAAAGAATGTGATCAGGCTGGAGCATGTGCTAGATTTGCAGTCTATTTTGATCTTTTAGAAGAAACCTTATCCTAAACTTTTAAAGAAAGAAAAACCTACTTGTATGCAAAAAATAAGATTAAATACAGTGAAGGGATAGAATATTACTATAACAATGGAAATTTTAAAAAAATTTAAAAAGGTATTGATGAAATAAAATAGCTAAAAATACATTAAAATAGGAAAGAAAAAATTTTTTAAATAAAATAAGAAAAAAAAATAACTGTGAAAGACTAAGGAATCATGGGGAAAAGCCATGAATTCTATGTTTTGTATTCCTATAGCTCTGAAGTTTTGGAGTTCTCATTGATTATTGAACTTGGTCTTGGGTGGATATTCTTACTGATCTTCTTGGGGAAGGCCCAAGAAGTGATTCTCAAATGTCTTTGCCAAGACAGAATTGCACCACCCTTGTCAAGGGTCAGGCCAAGCAATCCGCTTGGGTTTGCTCTTGGTAGCTTTTGTTCCCTGAACTCTTTCTGTACAGCTTTAGAAGACTGGAGTGAAGATAGCAGCCTCCCAATCTCTGGGCCCATAGGTGCTGAGATCTTGGGGCTCCACTCAGTGCACCCTCAGAGAAAAGAAGCCAGTCACTCCTGTCTCCCTGGTCTCTGGCTGCACTCCAAGCTCACTCAGCCTGTGACCAGTATTTCTTTCTCTGGTTCATGGTCCTGCTTGGAGTCTCCAAACCCAGCATATTCTTGCAGCCTGATCCCATGCCATTCCTCCCAGAGGAGGAGGTCTCCCCAGATCTGCCATTTGTGGAGTCCCAACTTGAAGAATAGTGACCCCACTGTGCCTCCTTGGATCATGGTTTAAGGTAACCCCAAGCTAAGAAGCCACTCCTTGGCTCTGTCTCTGTAGCCAGCTTCCCTGCTCTGATACCTGAGAGCTCTTCTGTACTCAGACACTCCTGGTCTTTCTGTGACCCCCATGGTCCTGAGACCACACTGTCCCAGTGAGGGGTTGCCCCCTGCCGCCACTTGGCCTCTGGAGTGACATCCCTTAGTGGAACAGAGGAACAGACTTCTGAAAGTTTTGATTTTGTGCCCCACTGCTCTACCACTTGCCAGGAGCTGACCCCTCCCCCTGCAGTCTATCTTCCTGTAGGTCCTCTCGGATTCACTTCTCCACACGTCCACGCTTCCAGAAAGTGGTGGCTTTTCTGTTCCTAGAATTGCTGCTCTTTTTCTCTTTGATCTCCTGTTGAGTTTGTAAGTGTTCAGAATGGTTTGAGAACTATCTAGCTGAACTCCTGGTACCCAATGATATTTAGGTCTCCTACTCCTCCACCATCTTGCTCCTCCTTCCTTTCCCATTAATTTTTATTTTACTCTTTGAAGATAATGCAGGCATCATGTAGAATTTTGCATTGACTGATTTATTTCTAATATTATGTCAAGATTGTATTTCTGGGACAAACTCCATAGGCTAATATATACTATTACTTTAATATATGGTTGTACTCTATTTGCTAAATATTTATTAAGAATTTTTTACATTGAGGCACCTGGGTGGCTCAGTGGGTTAAATCCTCTAACTTCGGCTCAGGTCGTGGTCCTGGGGTCCTGGGATCGAGCCCTGCGTTAGACTCTCTGCTTGGCAGGGAGCCTGCTCCCCCCGACCCCACCTGCCTCTCTGTCTACTTGTGATCTCTGTCTGTCAAATAAATAAATAAAATTTCTTTTTAAAGTAATATTTTACATCTATGTACATGGGGGGCATCATTTGCTAGTGTTGGTTTTGTTTTTGTTTTCCCTTGGAATTTTTCAGAGGTTTCCAGATTATAATTAACTAGGATAGTAGAATTCATTGGGAACTATTCCCTTCTCTTTAATTTCCTAGAATATTTTGAGCATGACATTATTTCTTCCTTAAAGCTTTAGTATAATTCCCCAGTGAATACGTCTAGGTATCAATAATGTTTATTTTCTCTTTTATACCTACTCAAATTGATTAGAGGTTGATCATTTTTAGTTAAATTATGCAGCAGTCAGAAAGCATAATATGTATCACTTGAAGCTTGCTATACTCATTCAAACTTGTTTCATGATGCAGGATAAAATAAGTCTTGGTAAATGTTCCCTGCACATGTGAAAAGAATGTGCATCCTGTTGCTTGGTTTATTCTATTAAGTTTGACACCCTTGGTTAATAGTTTTGTTTAAACATTTAGGATATTTGACTTTTCAGTTTGTTTCTTCTCAGTTGTTGAAAGTGGTTGTTGGAATCCTGGATCCTAATTTTGATGATGTATATTCTTTTTGATGTTTATCAGTTTTTTCTTACATATTTTAAAGCTTTTTGTGTATGTACACAGATTTTATGACTATAATATTCCCTTCATATAATAAACACCTTAAAGTCATGAAATCATCTTCCCCTTTGCCTGATGTTAATACAATTTCATCATCTTTATTTTGTTTAGTGTGAGTCTAGAATCTTTTTCATCCTGTCACTTATGTCTAGTTCATGCTATAATTATAAAATCATGTTCCTTTGAAGCAACTTATCTTTGGGTCTTCCCTTTGAGTATAATCTGATAATCCTGTTTAGCTCATGATTTACTTGTTATATGGTGTTGATGTTGTTGTGTTTAAACATGTCATCTTGCAATTTGCTTTTTAATGACCTTATCTTATTTTTTTATCTTTTTTCTTTTTTTTTACTTTCTTTTAATTAATTGAGAGTATTCCATTTCATCTCCATTTTAATTTTATTAGCTATAACTTATTACTTATAAAAGTATAACATATAATTATATTTGACACCTTTTGTTCACAATGCATGTCTTTAGCTTATCACTGCCGATCCTCCATAATATTTTAGTACTTCAGATAGAGTATGAGAACCTTACTTTCATTTCTTCCATCAGTGTCAATGCTCTTATCAAACATTTATTTTCACAGGTATAATAAACCTGATAAATACTGTTATTATTTGTTTAAGGGTACACTGTATATTAACAAGATTTAAATGAGAAAAAAATCATATAATTTTCTTTGAGAAACCATTTCTGATATTCTTTGTTTTTTTTTGATACACAAACGATTTTTCCATCTGGTACTTTTTGTTTATTAATAAAGAACTTTCTTTAACAGTACTTATGAAGTGATTCTTATAATATCAAATTAATATTTATTTCCCAGAAAACTTTTTATTTTGTCTTCACTTTTAGGAGATATTTCTAATGGAAAATGTGTTCTTATCCTTATATTTGTTCCTCTAATTTATAAAATTTGCCCTTTTTAGGTTTTTCTCCTTTTTACTGATTGGGATAATTATATTATGATATCTTGTGCTTTTGTAAAATTTTTGTCTTGTTTGTGTGTAAAGTTTATTAAGCTTTTTGGAAATGTGAATTTATAATATTTATGAACTTTGGAAAATTTTGGCCAATATTTCTTAAATATTTTTTTCTCCCTTCTTCTCTTTTCTCTCCTTTGGAGAGTAATTATGTATATATTTTAGACCATTTAAATGTTCACACAGCACAATAATAGACTTCTCTTAATTTTTTTCTCTGTACTTCATTTGGATATTTTCTATTCCTTTCTCTTCAAGGTAATTATTTACATAAAATTCTGTAATATCTTATCTGCCATTAATACCATACAATATATGTTTTTATCTCAGAAATTGTAGTTTTTATTCCTATAAGTTTGCTGTGTCTTTTTCTTTTTTTCTTTTTTTGTGTACTCTAAGTCTCCACTGAATATTTTACATATAGAATACCAATTAAAGAACTGTTTTATGGTCCTTTCTTGTTAATTTTAAGCATCTGCACTATTTGGGTTGATTTCAGTTGAGGTAATTCTCCTATTATAAGTTCTGTTTTCCTGCTTCTTTGGATTTCTGGTAGTGTGTTGAATTGGATGCCATACGGTGTGAGTTTCCTTGGTTGGGTTTTGGACATCTTGGCACAGCTACAATTTCTCTTAAGCTTTTCTGTCCCTAAGAAGCTACTTGTAAACAGTTTGATCCCTTCAGGATTCATTCCTGGAGTTTGCTAAGTAGACTTAGAGCAATGCCCAATGTAAGGCAGTTGTGACCTACTACTGAAACAAGACCTCACTAAGTACTCTTTTAATTCCCTCATGAACTGGGAATTGTTCCAGTCTGAGTAGCGATAAAAGGCACTAATTTTTTTAATGTGGTTCTTCCCTTAGCTTGAGTAGTTTCCTCCTATCAGTAGTTTCCTGATTAGTACTTAATTGGAAACTCTAAGAGGCTGTTTGTGAAGCTCTTCCCTCTCTGTTTTTTTGTCCGATGAACTACAGCCACTATAGACACTCAGTTCTGTCTTTTCATCAGAGATGAATTCTCCAGTTTTCTCTACGACCAACATGGGCAGGAAGCTCTCCTGTACCAGTACAATAAGCCGGTGAAATTTCTTTCACTTGACCTCCCATCTCAATGATTTCTACCCTTGTGTTGGCAATGTGAAATATCTCAGAATTGCTATGTCATATTTTGGGGTTGTGGTTGTTCAGAGGAGAATAAATCTAACACTTGTTCATAAACATAAGTGACCTTCGAACTTAATTTTTCATTTTAATTAAAACATATCTTTTGGTATGCTTTCAGAAAGTAACTGAGTTTAGTCTACCTGTCTTCAGAAGCTCATAAATGTCCCTAAAAGCTAATTATTGTTTTAGTTTTATATTTTTCCCTCAATAATTGGAGATGTTGAACTATTATCAATATCCATGTAGCTAATGAGAAATATACTTTCAGTCTTTTTTTTTTTTTTAATAGACAATCTTTTGTTTTTGTTATTGTTGTTTTCTTCTGTGATCCCCTTTGAATGCTGTATCAGACTTGAAGGGCAGAGATTTCACTGTTTCCTTTCTTTGTGCTTTCCCTTTTTCTCCTCATTTTGTTTTTTAATTTTTGTTTTCGATTTTTAATCCTAATTTTCAGTGGATTCTTAAGCTTTGAGGACTTTAATTCTGACATTATTTCTTCAAATATCTCTAAACTATTGTCTTATCTTAACCATATTAGATATTGAAATATTTAGCCCCATATTTCATGCCTTTATATTTTATTTTATCCATGCTACTATTTTTATCTCTCACATATTTTGGAAAAATTTCCTAGTTAAGGATTTAAGTTTGCTCTACTGAAACTTAGGACATGACATTGATATATTATATTTTCCTATTATAATTTCAAATCCTATCACATTAAACAGAGCAAGCTTATTTAACAGGCTTTTAAAATGGGTCTTTTAACTGTTTCAGTGGAATTTTAAGTTGCTCTGTAGAGTTTCTCCTTTGTCTCCAAACACTGTTGATTCTTAGTTTGCACTGATTCTCTGTAGCAGAATTTTCAAACACCTGGTGATCTTGTTCAATGTTCTTAATATACTGTTGGTTGGCTATTGTGATTCAGTATCTTGCTGTGGATTTGGGAACGATTACACTTCTGAGGGTTCCCAGTTATTACCTGTCCTACATTAATTTTCTGGTCATAGTACCCACATATAGTACTATGCTAAGGCAGTGATACATCACTGGTTTTGCTTGCTAACAGAAGTATAGTTGACATTAGACGATTTTTTCAGTTGTCCCAAATATTCTAATCGCTATCTAAAAAAAAAAAAAATCTTGAATCTATAATCTGATCTCTGCACAGTCCAGAATTAATCTCTTATCAGAAAAAATAACTTTATAAAAGTGCATTGGGAGCAGTTTACTCCACCATTATTTTTCCATCAGCCAAATACAGCCATAATTTTTTTCCTACAGAAATTTCTCAAAATAACTTGGCTTGTTGATAAGTAAGTGAGACTGAGAATATATGTCCTTTGATTTTAGATAAACTAGGCTAAATCTTTTTTATCTTGATCTACTTTCTATAAACATGATTCAATTTTAATATATTTTTTAAGGTTTGTTAACAAATGCCTGATTTGGGAATATGGTATTTTAAAAAGTAATTTTTACACATTTTAAATTACATATGTTCAAGGAACAAATAACAAATTCACTGTAAAATAAAAATCGTGCCAAAACAAAAATGAATATACTATTAATTAAGTAAAACAATACTGTTAGTTTTAATATATTTGTTAGACACAAGATTATGTGTCTCAGATTAACCTTTACTCATTTAGGGCATAAAATGCAAAATATTACTTAAGATTTCTAATTATTTATGGCATTAATTTTAATTATTAAACAAAGTATAGCTTCACCATCCTCACATATAAACATGTAACAATGTTGGTCACTTCTATAGTTTTTATTACATCTTAGTATTTAAAGTTCTTTGATATGGGAAAAAAAATAATGCAAAGCATATATGCAACAAAGGTAGCTGTGATAATATTCTTTATGTGTTCCAGGGTTTCACAAAATTGCCTCCACTGACAACTTTTCTAGTAGTAATTCAGTGAAAGAAAATAATCATTGATGTTACTCAAGAGTTTGAACACTAATCAGGTAATTTATAATGTATAATGTATCACTAAAAATACCTAGTGAAAATTGCTTGTCAGAAAAATACATAGAATACATACAATAACAGTGACAGGATATTCTCAGATTTTATTCCTTAATATGGTTTCCTCTTTTTTCTTTTTGACAAAGAATTTTAAAAAAGAAAATATCAAAACAAACTGTCAACTCCCATGCTGGAAAACATAGTCTATGGAACATGTAAAAGGAAGCATTCTTTAGTAGTATAATTCATATAAATATTGATTTCATGATTATAAAAACACAAGCTGAGGGGTACCTGGGTGGCTCAGTCAGGTAAGTGTTTGACTCTTGATTTCCACTGGTGTCATGAGCTCAGGGTTGTGGGTTAAAGTCCCACATTGGGTTTGGTGCTAAGAGAGGAGTCTTCCTGAGATTCTCTCCCTCTTTCTCTGCCCCTCCCCTTGCTCATGCATGCGATGCCTCTCTCTTTCTCTCCCTCTCTCTCCCCCCCCCTCTCTCTTTCTCTTTCTCTCAAATAAACAAATAAACCTGGGATGCCTGGGTGGCTCAGTTGGTCAAGTGTCCATCACTTGATCTCAGCTCATGTCTTGATCTCAGGGTTGTGATTTTGAGCCTTGCACTGGGCTCCATGCTGGGTGTGGAGCATACTTTAAATAAATACATCTTTTTAAAAATAAGTTGAATTTATTGAGGAAACTGAATATACCTAAGTGACAATGTAGCTTAATGAAAGCAGTTGATAAAAGCTGTTTTTGATGTCAACATTTTAAGTAGAGGACAGAAAAAAGTAAATTGCAGACTTGTAACTATAAAACTTAAATTATTTTATCAAGTGATTGTCACATTTCTAATGCTTATATGGAATTATACATATTTACAAGGTCATTTGATGCACATTCTAAGTACATCCAATTTATATAGTGGTGAGGTAATCTCTGCTTTCCATATAAGCTATATGTATTTGGTATCTAGAAAATTTACCTATTACTCTTCCATTTTCTGGATGCTATTCTACCTGACATTTTAAGTTATTACACCTGCCTATTTTATTTTACAGAAAGGAAACATCAAATCCAAACTTTTTCATACATGAGCTAATTAATTCTCCTTCAATTATCTAATTTAGCACATTTTCATTATGGTCTACAGTGTACCAGGTATTGAACTGAGCTCTAATATGACAAGGGTTGCAGAAAATATCTATACTTCAGAAGACCATGGTCTGGTTTGATAATAAATTCTTACATTTCACACTGAAAAGGCAGAGCTTGCTAAACTTCAGCTCAATCTGACCTTTAATTATACTTGCTTTAAGCTTAACTTAAAAGTCACTCATTGTTGTTTCCAATTCAGTCATTTTTAATAAACTTCTATAATTTTGCAGCCATAAATATATTCCCGTTCTAGAACTTTAAAAGCATTCCAAATGTTGTGCTCTTTTTTGATTAATTCCCTTTCTTGACCTAGACAACCACCAATCTCTACAGATTTACTTCTAGAAATTCCTGTAAATGGAATCCTAACTTATATATTCTTTATATAGTGGGTCTGGCTTCTTTTGCCTGGGATTCTGTTTTTAAGATTTATCCATTTTTCAGGCTGTGTTAATAGCTTTATTACTTTAAAAAATATATTTGTTTATTAGAGATATAGGAAGAGAGCACAGAGCAGGGAAGGGCAGAGGCAAAAAGAATGAGGGAGGCAGATTTCCTGCTGAGTGCAGAGCCTGATAAGGGGCTTGATATCATGACCTTGAGTCAGGCATGACCTGAGTGAGATCCCAGTCAATACCTAAACAAGCCACCTAGGTGCCCCCAGAGGTTTATTTCTTGTTATTTCTGAGTGGTACACCATTCTATGGAGACAGGACTTTGTGTTCATCTACTAATTACTCAGTGTGAGTTTGGATTGGATACAATGATTTGGGGGTATTATGAATAATACTTATATAATTTATGCATGTAAATCTTTGTATGGACATAGGTTTTGATTTCTTATGCAATCCAGTAATTCTCTGTTAGCTTTAGCTACCTACCAAACTGTTGAAGATACCTGGTATTGTCAGTCTTCTAGATTACCACCGTTCTAGTGGGTATTTCCTGGTATTACATGGTGGGTTAATTTAGATTTTCTGAGTGACTGAAGATGTAGCCTGCCCTTTCCTGTATGCAGTAGATATCTGTGTATTTTTATTGGGGAAATTTCAATGCAGATATTTTGCCCATTTCTTGTTTAGGTTCTTTATTTTATGTAACAATTGTGTTCTAAGAAATTTTTATATATTGCAGATATATAGAGATTTATATATATTGTGGTTTTTAAATTTTACTCACGTTTGAGTTGTAAGAGATTTATATATATATATATATGTTGCTTTATTAGGCATATGATTGGAAAATATGTTCTTTCAGTCTGTCACTTGACTTCTCATTTTCTTTATAGAAGGACTGAAATTTGGGTTTGATGGTGTACTCAAAGTTCAGCCAATTCTCAAGACGGACTTGGCTTTTCCTCAGTGGCAGACTCCTTCTATTCTTCTCTATGTATGCATAGCTTTTCAGTTAGCCATACTTGCTCTCTAGGTATGCATAGCTTCTCTATGTATGCATAGCATGGATAGCTTTCAGTTGAGCTTTCATTTCCAATTTTTAAAAAATATTTATAATTGTACTCATCCTATTTTAAGTCTTTTTCTCCAAGTAGCAAATATGTATTTGGTTTTTTATATTATATTCCTGTATCTAATGCTTATATTGTGTTTAGTAATCTAATCAATTCTTTATTATATTTTTATAGTGCCAATTTATTTCATCTATGATAGAGAAGGTAATCTGTATGCTTTTTACCACTTTTTTTTGCTAACTCCTCCTCCCTGTTTTTGTTCATTATACTAATAAATTTTTATATTACTATAGCTTATAATATTTATATTATGTGTTGGGATATTTGCTTTAGATTTAAATGAATTTTTAAAAAAAGGTTTTGGGTTGGTGAAGCTGGTCCAATATTATTATTACTCCTATTATCATCTGTAAAGACAAGATTATGGTAACTGTTCTCTGTGAGTGTCTTCATGCTTAAAAATATGTCTCTTTTGCTTTAATACATAGATGAGGATTGAAATTCTTTGAATGTTTGGATCCCACTTTCCCCCAAATATCTATAGAACCCTAAATGTCCTTATGTTAGACATTTCTTTATACAAGTTTTAAAGAAATTCAATTACTTACTCCTTATAGGTGATTTTTTTTTGGGGGGTGGAAGTTGGAATAGAGAACTCAAAAATCTGTACAATTTTTGACTTTCGAATTGCCTTTGTTCAGCTACCACCAGTTATTATTTTTTTCTCATAAATTGTGTCCTTTCAAACTTTACACTCAAGTTTTTCTTAATATTAATGTAACTTTATTAAATTACATTTTGAAAGCATTTATTTTCCATTTGTTTTAGCTCTTGTTTAGACATTAATTATTAATGTATTGATTTTTTTTCAATTTTGTGTTTCTCATTTCTCACTATTTTTTGTTTTATGTTCTACACTATTTTCTTACAAAAAATATACATGTCAATAAATTTAAACTTAATATAATCCTTCCTTTTTTTAACATTTTCTTATTTCAAGAAAAGACTATCTTGATCAAAAATTTCACTGAATACCCCATTCAGTTGTAGTACTATATCTTTTTTTCTGACATAACTTTTTCTTGCTTTATTTTGCATATTTAATGTCTTTTGTGTTTTCATTATATTCATTCTTGAAATTCATAGATTTTCCTCTTTGTCTAAACATTTGATGGCTACTGTAGGGCAGTGACCAAAGAAATGTGCATTAGCAGTATTAATGTGAAGATCTGATTTGTTGTCCCATTCAAATTTTTTAAAGATCCTTTTTAAAATGAAAGAAATTGGGTGCCTGGGTAGTTCAGTTGGTTAAGCATTTGCCTGCAGCTCAGGTCATGATCTAGGGGCTCTGGGGTCAAGCCCCACATCAGGCTCCCTGCTCAGTGGGGAGCCTGCTTCTCCCTCCCCCCTGCTCATGTTCTCTCTCTCTTCAATGCTCTCTCAAATAAATAAATCTTAAAAAAATAAAAGAAAAGAAATGTTCCTGTGTGAAATAAAGTGAGGTATATTTTAAAAAATGTAAATGATAATATAAATTATATGTAAGATAAATTAAATTTGGGGGTTAGTGATGGCTTCAGCAAAGGTAGTGCTTACCATGATGGAAAGAATACAGAATATAGTAGCCATATTTTGGTAGTATCTATTAAGATGGGATATTTTAGACCATTTTTGAAAGATGATAAAAAATATCTATTAGAGAAAGTTGCAATTTGTAAAAGAGTGATTGCTGTTATAGAAGAAAAGGACATGAGTGGGTCAGAGGCAGTAACATTTGCACTTTGTTTTGCAAGTTTTAAGCCAAATTACTTGGACAAATAAAAAGAAAGAAAGATAAACTAAAATAAAGTCTTCCAAATAAGAAATTGATGCATCCTGTTTTTTTCCCATACTTGCTTACAAAAAATTAAGTAAACTAAATATGTGTGGGCAAAATAAAATTTTGAATGCACTGAGAAAAGTTAGCAGACAAAGCATTTCTGAACTGTATCAAAACTACTGGGAAGTTAAACTGTGCAAATGTACATGTAAAATGTTTGGACTTTTTAAAAATTCTAAATTGTCAATAAGAGTTCAAGAATTACATAAACTAATAATTTTTAAAAATCTGTACAGATATAAATATCTGATAATGATAGATGAGGAGTGATATTCTCCCAAATATTTGGCATATTGGAAGTTGCTACTCTAAATATTTCCTGTTGATCAAGAATCAATACATTCATTGAAACAAATTGGATAGCAATGTCTAAACACAAATAACTTGTTTCAACATTTTTCAAAATTAATATCTGCCTCATTAGATAATTGATGAGATGAACAGAAGGAACTTTGGGTTTTCTGGGAGCCACGTGCTTGTACTGTCACTATGAAACAAGTTACATTTGAGTTATATAATATATTTCATAACAACCTTTTTCTATATAAATATGGAGGGGAAAACTGGAAAGTGAAAATGCATTGCTGATTCTTCCTTTGGGTATATAACTGTTGGCTGTTCCATTATTATAAATTTATTAGATATTAATAGTTAAATTGCTCATTGAAATGAATTAATTTGTTATTCATATGTCTTGTGATTTTTTGTCTCTGAAATTTGCTACTAGATAATGAGTAAGAATATTCCTTCTGTTTGATTTTCTTCTGATAGTTTTAAAACAATCTATTCTTTGCCAAACACATTTATCTTCCCCCTACACAGTCCAACAGAATGAATATAAAACATTTATGACACATTTATTAATTTGCACTCTGTACTATATGGATAGCTGATGCTAATATGATGAATCTCTAAAAAATGTGTTTTTGCTGAAATGACTCCATAACCCATTTGAACTCAAAACTGGAACTACAATGTTACAATGATACATTTTGTATCAGAATAAACCAGGTAGAAAATACTAACCCTGTAAGGAAGTTTAGCTTTGCTACATGGTTTTAGTTTTAGACAATTGTTATGATCAGTTCTGTACTTTAAAATCATTAGTGATATTGTGCAGGATTTTTTCTAAGTATGCATGTATCACATCTCTTACTATAAATTTTAATTGGGCAAAAAGGAAGAAATAACCAGCTGAAGTATTTGGTGATGAAACTCAGTCTCTCATTTGGATCTATATACACACATCTAGTAGTTTATTTATACCAAAAAATTGGAAATCCATTTGTATATAGAGGCCAAGAAATACCAAGAAAACCTAAGAGTGGTGGAATCCAACCCGTAATATAACCTTTCCTGGATAGGTGGAAAATGTGATTGTTTGAAAGAATACAGCACCTACCTCCTCCCATTTCCCCATAAAGAAAATAATGAAATTGAGAGCTATTGACTAAACATTTAACCAACTTCTTTGATGTCTATGGTTATAAATGTTAGCTCAGAGGATACAGATTTATGTATACTGTAGGTGATATATTTAATGGCCAAAAAATTAGGAGAAGTGGCTTAAATGTCCCAAGAACTGATATTCACATATATATAAAAAAGATGAATACATCTTGTATGAAGGCAATGAGGTTCTCTTGGGACTTACTGTTGCTGTTCATAAATATGTTTAGTAAAGTCTCACCATTTTAAGGCATTAAAGATAGCTTAGGAATTAAAGGTCTTTTCCCAAAAGACCTTTATTTGGAAGATTTTAATTTTGGGTGACTTACCCTTATACTTAATTTTTAATAGTCTCCAAGTATAAGAGTTATTTCTGGTTCTCAGCCTTCTGAAGTGATACTATAGTTTCAGGTGGGGAAAAAAGGAGCACACCGTGAGCACAGCTGGAGGCAACAGAAATGGGCACACGATGCTGTGAAACAAATTTCAAGTAGATCTCCCAGGAGTCAGATGGTCAAAGTTTTCCCATTCCTTCTGTTCATCGTAAGTTGACTCTGTAGGGGAAGTGGGAGGGAAAGAGGGTAAGAGCCTGGTGGTGGGTATTATGGAGGGCATGTGTTGCATGGAGCACTGGGTGTGGTGCATAAACAATGAATCTTGGAATACCAAAAAAATAAAATTAAATTTAAAAAAAGAAAAAAAAAGAAAGAAAAGCTAATGATTCTAAGTCAATTAACAAAGATATTTTATTAATCTACATGGTATGGAGCTTTGAACTAAACTAGATCCTATTTGGGGAAAATAGAAAATTAGCTTAGTTTTTCCGTCATTTTATTAACAAGAGTCAATTAGTTGTCATATTCTTGTTTTAGCCTCATAATGTAATTGATATTCAAGTTGAAGAGACTTTGAATCATTGCAAAATCATAAAGTACTTTTGGCATAATCAAAAAGAATAAATCATATTCAGTGTAATTCTACTGCCACATTATCAAATTTACATTGTTTGGCAAATAATAGCACACGCATACTCTTATTTGTTGCTCAGAATTTTTGTTTGATGATTGTAGTATATCTTAATTATGTGTTATTTATAATCATGATTACGTAAACAGGAGTTTAACACATAATATCTGTACCTATTATGTAAATCACACTAAACATAATCGTCATTGCAGAATTTTCTGCAAGAGTCAGTCATTTTGGTGAAAAATTGGTTCAGCAAGTAATTGCTTTTAATTCTCTCTTTAATGAGCCCAATAGTTTAAATCATTTGTCTAATGTAGACTTAGAATAAAGTATTTGGACACTGACGTGAAAAGAGACAGAACATGTGTCTTTGAATTTCAAGTACCTTCACTTTCTCAGGAAATATTTACAACATATCACTTTCCTCTTCTGCACACATATCATGAAACTTACCTTTAAATTTCATTGTAAAATTAAGTGAAAAAAACATGTAAAATTTTACACATGATAGCAATTTGAAACATTTTCTTTCTTATCCCTCTTTATCACTAAACATGCATTTTTATATAAAGGAAGTGTTAGCATTGCTGATGGTGTATATTTCAATGAAAACTTCTCCCTTATTTTTTCCTAACGTATACTTCTCTTATCTTATTACACATTTCACACTTCAGAACCCTACCTGCACATCCTGCAATAACTAACAATGATGACTTCAAATTTAACTTATGTTGCCAAAGATATGACATTGTAATAAAAACATTAATTTCTGAGTTTCTGAAAATTTTTTTTAAATTTTAGTGGGGATACACAGTATAATCTGTAGATCAGTAAGAAGAGACACATAAAATCATTCTCATAGTTACAAATCACCTCTTACTTGTAATCATTTTCCTTTTTTTTTTTTGTTTCAAATTGCATATTTGTTAACTCCTTCATAAAGCATGGGAGGCAATTTTAAGTGTATGAGTATTAATCACCAATCTATGAAAGGTTGCTGAGTTGTCTTATTTTCAGATTATATAAAACTTTAAAATTATTATTTCAAGGAACACCTTCAACATTCAAAATTCTCAAAGAAAATGATAACATTGTTTTGTGAGTCAATTCAGTTTATCTCAAAAAAAAAAATAGTGATTTGTACTCTGTATAAAACTGATGTCTATTATGTGAAAGTTTCAATTCTATATGAATAAGTTTCCTTTCCTAAACAAGTTTCAATTCTGTATGCATCAAGCTGAAGTGACTTTTCCACTCATACCAAAAGAAAAAAAAAATCACGTTCAAATACTATTTCCTTCTTGATATTTTTTCTCAGATTTTGAGAGTTAATGATTGCTTTCTACATGATTCTAACATACTTTTTTTTTTTTAAAGATTTTATTTATTTATCTGACAGGGATATCACAAGTAGACAGAGAGGCAGGCAGAGAGAGAGAAGGAAGCAGGATCCCCACCAAGCAGAGAGCCCAACGTGGGGCTCGATCCATGGGATCATGACCTGAGCTGAAGGCAGAGGCCCAACCCACTGAGCCACCCAGGCACCCTGATTCTAACATACTTCTTTGTATATTCTAAATTTAACAGAACTATCTTAAATCCTGACTTCTCCTAATATTGCATCACAAAATTAATTTTAGATGGCTGTACTTCCAGTAATTTCCAAGAAACACCTATCAGATCAACCATATGCATATAATAGGTCTCAGTTTTGTAAATAAGTTAATAAATAGTCAAGCAAATAAATAACCAACAATCTGAAGTCACTAGAGAATAACCCAGAACAGGCAGAAATTAAAAGTTAGTCTATACTTAGGAAAACAGAATGGTATTAGATAATTTTCCTTTATTATCTATTTCTGGTATTATATGGATTTTTGCCTGGTTTAAAAAAAAAAAATATATATATATATACATATGTGTGTGTGTGTGTGTGTATATATATATATATATATATATATATTCTTACTGAATCTTACTTAATCTTACTGTATATAATATATTAATATATTTATATATTATATTACATATGTAATGTATAGATAAATATAGATATCTACTGAGTTGAAGAGCTGAAACAGAACTCAGAGAAACCACATTAACTAGATCAAGAGGGAATTCTAGAAAGTCACATAAGGTGAAATTCCAGAGTGGTATAGAGGGCTTACATTTTATATATAATCTCTACCCAAATATTGGACTGGTTTCAAAACTATGCATATGCAAAGGAGACTCCCAATCAGACCAGCTAAAGATACCCAAGTAGAGATTTCTCTTGCGACATACTACAGAAAGACCACGCTGGGAGTTTTAATTCACCCACAATAAATGCATACTAAATCACATCATAAAAATACCTTAGTTTTATTCTTTTCCATGTAGCTATCCAGTTTTCCTAACACCATTCACTGACAACATTCCTAACACCACTCTCTTCATCATTGTTTATCTTGCCTCCTTTGCCATAGATTAATTGACCATATAAGCCTGGGTTTAGGGTGCCTGGGTGGCTCGGTCATTAAAATGTCTGCCTTTGGCTCAGGTCCTGACCCCAGGGTCCTGGGATCAAGTTCTGCATCGGGGCCCCTGCTTAGCGGGAGGCCTGCTTCTTCCTCTCCTACAAAATGGGTCTTGCTTATCTTTCCTCTCTCACTGTGTCTCTCTCTGTCAAATAAATAAAAATCTAAAAAAAAAAAAAAAAAAAAAAAAAAGCCTGGGTTTATTTCTGGGCTATCTGTTCTTTTTCATTGATCTATGTGTCTATACTTGCACTATTACCATATATTTTTTTGGGTTATTAATTCTGTAGTATATTTTGAAATCTGGAATTTTAATACCTTAGGCTTCATTCTTTTCACGATTGCTTTGGCTATTCAGGTTCTTTTGTGGTTCTTGACAAATTTTAGTATTATTCTTGTTTTGTGAAAAATGCTGTTGGTATTTTGTTAGGGATTACATGGAAACTATAGATTGCTTTTAGTAGTATGAACATTTTAGAACATTATTTTTTCTAATCCATGAGCATAGAATACTTTTCCATTTGTTTGTGTCATCTTTGATTTCTTTCATCAATGTTTTATAATTTTAGCGTACAGGTCTTCATATCCTTGATTAACTTTGTTCCTAGGCATTTTATTTACTTATTTTTGGTGAAATTGTAATGAAATTGTTTTCTTAGCTTCTCTTTCTGATATTTTGTTGTAAGTGTATAGAATTGCAACAGATTTCTGTACATTGTATTTGGCAACTTTGTTGATTTATTCTGTTAGTTTATGTGGTTGAGTCTTCAGGGTTTTCTTTGTATAGTATCATATCTGCAAATAGTGACAGTTTTACTACTGTCTTACACCATACACAGAAATAGATTCAAAATTGGCTATAGACCTAAATGAGAAACCTGAAACCATAAAACCCCTAGAAGAAAAGATAGGCAGTAATCTCTTGGAAATTGGCCCTAGAAACCATTTTCTAGGTATGTCTCTCCAAGAGAAACAAAAGAAAAAATAAACTAGTGGGACTATACCAACAACAAATAAAAGAAAAATGTTGCACAACAAAGGAAACCATGAACAAAATAAACAGACAACCTATCTAATGAGAAAAGATACTTGCAAACGGTACATATTATGAGAGACCAATATCCAAAATAAATAAAAGAACTTACACAACCCAACATCCAAAAAACTAAAAATCTGATTAAAAAGTGGTGAAGGATCTGAATAGATAGGTTTTTTGCCCCAAAGAAGACCTAAAAATGGCCTAGTGACACAAGAAATGATGCTCCACATCACTAAACATCAAGTAAAATGCAAAACCACTATAATGTATCACCTCACATCAATTCCAAAAGGCTAAGATAAAAAAGACAAGAAATAACAAGTGTTAGTGAGCATGTGGAGAAAAAGGAACCCTCCTGCACTGTTGGGTGGGAATGCAAACTTGTGCAACCACTGTGGAAAATAGTATGGAGGTCCGTCAAAAAATTAAAAATAGAAATATCATCCAATTTAGTAATTCTGCTCCTGGGAATTTACACAGAGAAAATGAAAACAGTATTTCAAAAAGACATATATGCACCCCTATGCTTATTGTAGCATTATTTGCAATAGCCAAACTCTGGAAGCAACCTAGATAAATAGATAAATAAGAAGATGTGTATGCATCTGTTGGAATATTATTCAGTTCAAAAAAAAAAGAGAGAGAGAGAGAGAGAGGGAGATCTTGCCGATTTCAACAACATGAAGAGATCTAAAGGGTATTACGTTAAATGAAATAAGAAAGAGAAAAACAAGTAGTGTATCATTTCACTTATATGTGGAATCTAAAAAGTAAAACAAATGGACAAAGCAAAAAACAGACCCATAAATATGGAAGACAAACTGGAGGTTGCCGGGGGATAGACAAAATGGGGAGAGGGAGTAGAAGGTACAAACCTCAAGTTTGAACTATGGAATAAATATTTCACAGAGATTAAAGCTATAGCACAGGGAAATATAGTCAATGATATTGTGATAGCATTGTATGGTGACAGATTGTAGTTATAGCTGTGGTGAGCATAGTATAGTGTATAGAGTTATTGTATAACTCTATATACATTACAGAGTATATATATTACAGATATATATACTCTATAACTATATTGTATACCTGAAATTAATATAACATTGTGCATCTCCCATAATTAAAGAAAAAAAAAGAAAATAAAGAAAGATAAACCAAAAATATTTTAAGTGAATATAATGGAATTCAGAATCTCTAACACATATTCTTCACAATATAAAAGGTATAATCTAATATTACAACACCTAAAAATAAGTGAAGGCGAACCATAAACAAATGGAAAAAGAAAGCAAAATGATTTGAAGATGATCTTAGCCAAATAAAATTGTAAATAATCTACTGAAACTATGTTCAAAGAGAAAAAGTGCAATTATGTTTTTAATGAATGAATAAACAGGAAATCTCAGTAAAGAACTATACTATATAGAAAGGTAGACATTATACAAGCATGTCTAAAAGAACAACAGTAAAAAAAAAAAAAAAAACTTAAAATACAGAGTGGACTTATCAGTGGAACATGGACTTAACTGTTTAAGCCAAGTAACAGGAAAGAGTCCATGAATTTGAACATAAAGTGATAGAACTAATCTAAAGAACAGTAAAGGGAAAACAAAAGAGTGAGGTAGAGTTATAAAATATAAATAGATAAACTGACATGGAATACCAAACAGAGAACACATTCTCAACTAGAGAAATAAATCCAACCAAGGAATGAGATTAATGAACTATACGTATTTCAACATTAATGAACTATACGTATTTATGAACTATACATATTTCAAAATTAGATTTCCAAATACCTGTGTAAGGATAATCACACTGTGACTTTCAGTAAAAACTCTGTTCAATTAAAAAAGTGGCTAGTTCTGGGACGCCTGGGTGGCTCAGTTGGTTGGACGACTGCCTTCGGCTCAGGTCATGATCCCGGAGTCCCGGGATCGAGTCCCGCATCAGGCTCCCAGCTCCATGGGAAGTCTGCTTCGCTCTCTGACCTTCTCCTAGCTCATGCTCTCTCTCACTGTTTCTCTCTCAAATAAATAAATAAAATCTTTAAAAAAATAAAAAAATAAAAAAATAAAAAAGTGGCTAGTTCAGCTTGCAACCCAATTTCCTATGTGTTTTTTCTAAGAACCCCATAATATTTCTATATATTTGAGTAAATTTACCATTTTGGCACAGAGAATATTAACATATTTCACAAATGCCATAATTTAATAAAATCTATGTTTACTGCTTAAACAAGAGTATCTTTTAGTTGGAACTAGCTTTCTTGTTATTTTAACTATCTGTGGCAGTGAAACGTGCAGTGACCAGTAGAACAATTTAGAGTAACTACTGACACGCATGTTCAGATACCAAGAACTTTACTCACCACGGATCTTGCACCATTTCAAATGTCAATAAGCAAAGGAGGTCAAATAATGTAATAATTACTTTGAAAATAGTTTTATCTTCAAGAAAATGTAACAGACTGACGTGGATTGCACAGGAGGTGATATTTTAGGGGATGATTTAAAAGTTAGTATTCATAACTGCCGGTAACATATAGCCTTTCTCGTTTACCATTGTAAAGGAAAAAAGCCAGTTCTAGGCCAGAGCAGTTTAGTTATCATTACAATTGAAAGGCTGTTTTTGCCAATGAAATACTGTTCTTTACTTACTGAAATCCACATTTCTTTTTACTCTGTGCTGTGAAGGTTAGAGTGGAGTGCATCTCTGCAGCGTAAAGCCAGAATGAAAAATGTGACATGAGGAGGAAAGAGTGAGTGATGAAAACCACTCCAACAGCTTGATCCCATAATTGACTTACTGGTAGCCGCACAGCCCCGGTAACTGCGGACTGTACCTACAGTGTCCGAGGATGGTGTCAGGGGAAATGCCTTGCTTTGCACGTATGAGGATGAGGCCCCCGGACCACTGGAGGAGTTATTCCATGTCAGAGAGAGATGTGCACGCGCTCTCCATGGAGATGCTTCTGTACACGCACCTTCCTCCACCCGTCTGACCTCTGAACCGCACAACCTGGAGAAACTGAGGGCGGATGCAGTCATCCGTGGAAAATACCAGAGCGTCCGACTATAGTCATGGTGCACCTCTTACTCTCACTTATTTTCTGGGGCTACAGGCTATAAGGAGAATTTAAGGAAACCTACCATATCCTTGCCAAATCCCCTTACTTTAGGTGTTCATTTATTTAACAATGTATCTTACTATTTATGTAAATATAGATTCTCCTATAAATGCTATACAAGTTGTTTCACTCTTATGCTCTAACACCTGCTGTCACACTTAGCTGGTTCTTAAAATAGTCTTCCGTGAATCCACTGATGCAATAAAAAAGTAAAGAATGGGGTGCCTGGGTTAAAGTCTCTGCCTTTGGCTCAGGTCATGATCTCAGGGTGCTGGGATCGAGCCCCATATGGGGCTCTCTGCTCAGCAGGGAGTCTGCTTCCCCCTCTCTCTCTGCCTGCATCTCTGCCTGCTTGTGATCTCTGTCAAATGAGTAAAACCTAAAAAAAAAAAAAAAAGAATTTAGTCTAAAGAATCTCGACAGAAAAACGGGGAGGATGATCGGGTAGGATATGAAAAGAGAGAATACAGTAAGCTGTTTCAAGAAGACGGATTTGGAAAATACTATTCAGAGTACTGGAGTCTCACACTACTAACATTGGGATTCATTTCTTTTATCATAAAGATACGAGTTTTAAGAATGTCATTCAGATCCTGTGTCATATTCTTTTGATTAACCTCAAAAATAACCAATGTCTTCATATTTTTAATAGAAAATTAAAATTACAAGTATTTCAAACCTCATTCAGATCCCTACCCAACAAGCAAAGTATATGGTCTCTGGCAAAATTTAAGATGTAAATAAAAATAATGAGATTATATTTCACAAGCCAATAGCAAAAGAGTTGTATCGACCCACACCAGTGTTGCTCAGTATTTGCAGAGCTCCCTAACTATGCTGACTGGTTCTTATGGCAACACTACTTTGGATATATTAAACTTATAAAAATTATTAAAAATCAGAGTCTTATATCCAAGTGTGTATTATTGTAAATCAAAATGCATGCAGGTTTTTGTGTAGCTGACTGTGTTATTTTAGGGGTTATAACATGACGGGGTTATGTTATATAATATGAGTATTATCTAATCCAATCAATGTTTCAAAGCATTTCATTGAATCTATGTCACATGATCTTTTCTCTGTCTTAGGAAACACTGGTTATAGGCCTTCGACATAAACATGTTTTTTCTCTCAAAAGAATTCCCTTGCTCCCAAATTTGGTTGAGGAGACAAACTGTTCAGTAATAACTATATACTCTAATTCTCCTTCATAGACATTATGGCAACTTATTGTAGTTAATTCTTTAATTAATTTGTATCCTTCTAGTGTCCGATGTAGTGCAGTATATGACCAATTCTGCTTCGTTGGTCTCTCCAAACTCTTCCTCCTGTGAGCTCTTTCCATAAAATCTGCATACGGAACAGCATTTTCAGGAACAGATAACCAGGACATTTCATTCTTCAAGTTCCTAAGAACGCAGCACTGATATGTAATTTGTGCATTTGGATCCTCCAACACCGGCTGGCAGTGAGGTCCATGTTCCTGGTAATAGAATGAAGGTAGATATGTGCTGGTATGCTGTGGCAATGTCATTGTTAAATTTCATGAGCGATAAGGTAAACTAGAATGTGACAAAAGTGGAGGTTAATTCACTAATGGATACAACACATCAGTAGGTTGAGATGTGTAAAGTAGTAATTACAAGAAGAATGGCATTTGATAGTTGTTATGGGGACAATAAGTGCATTGGAGAAAGACCAGAAGGGCTGAGGGGGACTAATCACCCATTTAGGTGAAGTATAATAGCCAGAGGACCTCTTCAGGTAGCATATGAAAAATTTCACACCTCAACTATACGGTACTAAAAGCTGTGAATTGAGCCCAAGACTTAATTGGAAAAGAAGCAAAGCTCCCCCACCTTAAAAAAAAAAAAAAAAAAAAAAAGTTAACATTTTATTAATTTCAGTCAGATGCCAATGTCAGAGGGCTGTTTGAATAGAATTTACACTTGAAATATAGCATGAGGATCCCTGAATGACAACACTTCTGAATCTCAAATAACGTATCCCCCTGCATGTTTTGGGCCTATAAATAAAGGTTGATAAGGGACTGATTATCATTATGAAAGCACTCTCCTTGGATATAAGCTTTAAACTTTGCCAAGGTGGGAGTAGAACCAGGAGAGATGCTCACACACATAGCTGTTTTGATTAAAGGCCTTTCAGTAATTGAAGTATGAACCCTGGACTTCTGAGGAGTCAGTGAAAATTTAATACAAATAGTGGAGCAAAATGGGGAAGTCTTTCAGAAGACCGAAAATATTCAAGCCACCTATACCCAATGTGATGTCACGGAAATTACTCTATTACCACAGTGAAAGAGTGTATTAGAGACAGGTTTCCTATGAGAATCCTGGTGCCTTCTGAAGAATCAGTAATGCCTTCTTTTTTCAGGCTGAGGCTAGGAGAGTTAAGAACTGGGTCCTAAAAGTAAAGTTGAACATAGGATCCCAATATAATAGCATTCATATACTGGCATTTAATCAGTAACGGGGAGACAATGATCTTAATAAGTGACAGCGACAGAGTGGCAGCCAGAAAGTTTGTCTTGTACAGTGCTATCAGGATGGCTACTGGAACATGCTGTCCTTGGGGAAAAAACAGATGGGTAGCAACAAAGAAATTTCACAATCTACATAATGTAAATAAAGATTACTTGATTTATAAAATAAACCAGGACACTTAGAACAGGGGCAGAAGCAAAGAGTCACAATATCATGCCTACTTTCTAGTCCTGAGCATATATTCAGCTGTAGGACCTATTATCAGATGGAGAGTTAAGTCCCTAAGATAGTATCACCATAGTAAATGTATCATCATAGCAAAAGTTTATGATGACTTTTCTCTATGTCTTTCCTTAGGGCAACTACGTCCTTTAACGTGGCTAATATAGTTGGGACAAAAAAATGGTAGTGTTTTGTGAAATTTTGAATAGTGGGCCTAGTTTAGCTTTAAAATCCAAGGACTCAGACATCGCCATGGACTCTGTTAGAATGGAGCATATAAGAGATAGCTAATAAGTTGAGTCCTGGACCAGCCCCAGTTCACAGTGAATCTAGTGAATCTAGTGAATCCAGTGAATCTAGTCTACAAACCAATGTTAATGTGTCTGTCTAAAATATTTGACTGAATGCACACATTGTTTTCATGGTCTGCCAGATAATAGCTGTTGCAGTGGAAAAACAAAGAAAAAAACCTTTAAAATTGACCCTCTTATAGGCCAAAATAGTAAATCAGAAATTGTATCAAGACTTTTTCTTCTAACTTTGAAAAACGTATGGTTAGAGAAATTGTCTTCCCTTCACAATTAGAAAACCAGGAAAAAAAAAAAGAAAGAAAGAAAGAAAGAAAGAAAGAAAGAAAGAAAGAAAGAAACAAGGCTTCACAAATTGAACTAGAGCTAGCACACAACTTTACCCCTAGGGAAGCAAAACCAATAATTGAACCCTAAATTTTATCCAGGATACTGCCTGGAGGCAGTGTCAAGGCTGAAATGAATGGAGAGGAAATACAAGCAAGGACCGGATGACTTCGTGATCGGGGCGGATGGAAGGAGACCTAAGCCATTAGATTCCATGGAGCAAAGTAGTGACGATTAGAGACCTGCAGACATCAAATTTGGAATGGAAATGTGCAGAGGAACCTCCTAACTTCTTCGGCTTTGCATTGATGTGCTCTTGTACATGGTGATACTTCCTGCTCGAAAAGAACCACTAGGAAGCAGGAGACTGAACAATTGTCTAAGCAGATGCAAAACTAAAATCATTCATGTCCCCAAGTGTCAGAATAAAGATTCCTTGTAATGAAAGGGAATTAGGTAGACTTCTCAGAAGATTAGTGCCTTCACTGGAAAGAGTAAAATCTATTCTGTGTCCTAGCAAAGCTTAACAATGAAAAGGATCAAACTGATTTGTAAATTGACTGCATGACAAAACAAAGTCTTAAGACTCTTTTGAAGGCTATAAATCCCAGTAATCACAATATAAAATTCACAATGTCAAACATCAATAAAAAATTAGGAGTCGTGCAAAAAAGCAAGAACAAAGGACCCATAACCAGAACAAACAGTTAATAGAAATACAACTAGATATGCCAGAGATGATGGGTTAGCAAGAATACATTTACAGCCATTTTTATGTTTATTAAAAATATTTTCAGAGAGGAAAGGAAAAGAACAAACATAATGGAGAGAAAAATGGAAGATACGAAGTGCTCTAAACCATCTAGAGATGAAAAGTGAAACATCTGGAATGCAAAGTAAAATTGATGGAATGAGCAGCAAGCTGCACAAGAAGAGGAGAAGGACAATGACTGAAGACAGTGAAATAGAAACAGTCCGAGATGAAGCAGAGGGAAAAAATGGAAAAGGAACAGAGCATTATTAAGTTGAGGGAAAATATCAAGATGCCAAATAAATGGGCAATTAGGGTTCCAAGAGGAGCTAAGAAAGAAAACCTTTGGATGAAATAATTCTTTTAGATGTTTCAAAGTATAAATATATATATATATATATATATATATTTATAAACTACAGATCCAGTAAGCTCAACTAAACTAAGAATAATAAACATAAAGCAAAGCACAGATATATCATATTCAATTTATTGAAAAAAAAACCTAATACTATTAGAAGAAGCAAATTTTAAAAAATACATAGATAGAAAATAATAGAATGATGCAATGTGGAAGGCAATGGAACAGCATATTTAAAAATGCCCAAAAGGAACAAGCAAAAAGAAGTCAACCTGAAATTTATACACCAAGAAAATATTTTTCAAAATGTAAAGCAAATTATTTTTCATGGGGATCTGGATGGTGCAGCTGGTTAAGTGTCAGACTCAGGTAGTGGTCTCAGGGCTGTGAGGTCAAGCCTGTGTCAATCTCTGCTCTCAGCTCTGAGTCTATTTAAAACTCTCTTTCCCTCTTGCTCTGCCCCTTACCCCTGCACAGTTGCTCTCTCTCTCTCTCTCTCTCTCTCTCTCAAATAAATAAATAAATCTTTCTGGGGAAAAAGAAAAAAAAAAAGCTTTTCAGATAAACCAAAGCTGAAAATATTCATACCCAGAAGAATTGCACTATAAGAAATGGGAAAGGGAGTTTTTTAGACAAAATGCAAAGTGAAACAAACAGATGGAAATATGACTCTCTCTATCTATTTTAAGATTTATTTATTTATTTTAGAGAGAAAGAGATGAGTGGGGGAGGGGTAGAGGGAGAGGGGGAGAGTGTCCTCACACTGACCCCCACGGGGAGTGGAGCCTGCCAGGGACTCATCCCAGGACCCTGACATCATGACTCCAGCCGAAATCAAGAGTCAGATGCTCAACCAAATGAGCCACCCATGCACCCTAGGGCAGAAATATAGCTTTAGATGAAGAGAATGGAGAAGACCAGAAGGGTAAATTCTGAGCAAATATAAAATATGTTTTTTTTATTTTGAATCTCTTTAAACTATAATTAACCACCCAAAGCAAAAATAATAACAATGCAACAGTGTACTTTTGAATGCATAAGATACATAGAAGGATGGAACTATGCTATTATAATATTAGTAAACTGTTTGGAGAAACAATACAGTATAAGTTAAAGGTAGATTATAATAAATTTAATATGCAAAATGTAAAATGTAGACTAAGGACTGGTGAACTACAGCCTGAGGCAGGGGGCAAATCTGGATCTGCTCTAGTTTCTAGAAATGCTGTTTTGATTTTTTTAGGATCTACAAATATGCATCTCTGTCTGTCTGTCTGTCTCTCCTCAATCTATGTGAAGGTAGGAAATATGAGAAGGATGAAAGGCAAAGAGTGGTAGAGGCAAAATAGGAGGAAAAGTTTGAAAGATGAAACGATATGATCATATGTGGCTCTTGAGGGCCTGGCAATTTGTTTCTCCTGACTTTTAAAAGCTAGGTAAAAATATTTTAGAATTTGTAGGCTGCATATGTCTATGTCACATTTTCTGTACGATGCTCTAGAGCACAACCAAAGAAATAAAGAATTAGCCAACAAAATAACAGTGGAGATAAAATGAGGTCATCAAATGAGTTTTATAAAAAAGTTGTGTTTGCCATTCATAGTCATATGACTTTTTTTTTTTGCTAGAGTTGTGTGTTAATAACAACACACTGAAATATGACCTAATGGATAGTAGGGAAAAAACTTTTAACACAATATGTTAAAAGTTATGAAAGTAACTTCCTTCATCATTGGTGAAATCATAAAATGGCTTCATTATTAGTTAGAGGTATTCATGACCGCAAAACAATTAAACTCAAGTAAGGGTGCCTGGGTAGCCGAAGTCTTAACTGACTTGGATTCTTGGTTTTGGCTTAGGTTATGATCTCGTAGGTCCTGAGATGGAGGTCTGCCTGGGGCTCTGCTCTCAGCACGGAGTCTGCTTGAAGATTCTCTCCCTCTACCCATCTCCCAATCAAGTGTATGCTCTCTCTCTCAAATAAATAAATCTTTAAAAAAAACCCACATAAGTAAAATTATTTATTGTGTGAATATAATCAACATCTAAATTTTAGATCATCATTAGAAATGTAAACGGAGATTACATTTTAACAAATACTTACAAATGCTTATCAGTTTTTGTTGTATGCCAGTCTACAAAGTACTTTATTTTTAGTCATTTATTCAAAGTTTTTAACTTTATAAAAATGGTACTATTATCATCATCATTTCAATGATAAGGAAATGGAAGCACAGAAAGTATATCTCAGTATTGGCAGTACGTTTGATGAGATATTTTTCCAGCTTTTATCTGAAGTATTTCTATGTAGCTGAGAACTTATTCGTCTAATTTGATCAATAGAGAGTAAGTATTTATAATTAATAGCAAAAGTTATTAGTTTGCACATACTGACTTGATTATAATTGTCAAATGATGTGCAGCACATGGTGAATATATAATGTGCTGCATAATTTAGTATTTTTTCTATTAATAGGCTGTTCAGTTACAGTAGCATCTGGCGGGGTTTGGTGACAGACTGGGGGATACTACTTCAGACAGGATGGTGAGAAAAAGCCTCTGAAGAGCTGGTATTGTCGATGTGAGCAGTCTGCAACACGTCAGCACACAAGTTTTTTTTTTAAAGACTTCCCTCTGTGTTACTGTTATGGGTGATATGACCCTGAAAACAAGGAAGGTCAGGCCCAGTCTCTAAGAAGCTTGAAAGACAGACAGAGAGAGCGCCAGAGGAGAACAAGTTTAAACATTGAGTGTTATAAACAAAATAATGGCTTAACAACAACAAAAAGCTTCTGGTAGGGGTAAGGGGAAGTCAGTTTTACTTTTCAATGGCCAGAATCCCTTTTAAAGATTTGATATTTAATCTGGGATGTCAATGTACTGATCTATGGAGTGAATTGCTCCAGCAAAGGAATGATTGGGGAAGAGGGCCCAGAAACAGACAAAGCGGGGGGAAGAGACAGAAGTCCTAATTCTTCAAACAGCCCACTGTATAAATGTAAGCAAACTCACTGATTACTCTGCACCTCAATTTCCTTTATGGTGAGCTAGGCTGGATGTTCACAGATATCATTTTAGCACCACAATTTTCTTCTGTTTCTTAATCTTTTGAAACAACTTTAATTGGTTTTACATTAGTTGAGTGAAACCCAGGGTGCTGGATGGGGAGCTTCCATTCAGTAAGAGAACACAAGAGAAATTAAAATAGAGGAATTTGTGACTCACCGGTCCTGGAGGCAGAGTGGGCCATGCCTGGAGAGGCCACACAAGGAGGTCAAGACGGAGGGTGGGAAGAGAGCACTGCTTGCTGGGGCACATGACTTTATTAGGGTCTATGAGAAGAGTGCTTTGGAGTACCTGGACTAGGCTGGATTCGTCATTTCCAACCAAGCAAGCAGGGTTTTGGTTAGCCCCATCTGGGTCATACCTGAGAGACACCCTGGGAGGCAGGGGGACTGGTGGTTATAAGGACTGTCAGGAGGTCCTGTCACAAACTTGTAATTGCTTGTGACTCTGAGGGCTTCTGTCTAGGGCGTGCACTTGTGTAAGGGTGCTAGTGTTGGTGTAAGGGCCCTGCTAACTGCTTCGCCAAATAAAATGGTATAGAAATAGCAATACTGTTGTGTTGCTTTGCTAAATTCTCAACAACATTACATTTGATGTAACTAGTTTAGCGGTTCTGTCTTGTATTTGTGAGTGGGTAATCATTCGATGAATCTGAGTGTTGTGGCTGGAGGGAAAAATAACAGATTCAGCTTCTACTTTAGGTGTTAGTTATATTCTTCCTTACACCTCAGTCTATTTATAAGACTGTTACATTGCCACATTAGCAGATTTCTGTGATGTAAGCCATATATTTTTAAGGCAAATTTTATTAACTTTAAACAAACATATACTTTGATGCATTACTTAAAATTAATATACATAATGCTAATGGTATATGTGTTTATACCCATTTACAATGTTAATGTTATTCTACCTTACAACATTTGTATCTGTGCTGTTACTCAGCTCTGGTTACACACTACATGAAAGCAAAACAAAACAAAAGTTATTTCTAAAATTACAGTCTCATAACAGCCAATTTGAAGGCTTAATTTTGTTTTAATATTATACATGTTTTAGGTAAAGTACTCTAAATTTTGCATTCAGAGGCCATTTAAAACTGAGAATTGATAAATAAAATTTATCTCCAGAGATACGGTGAGCAGATCTTTCATCATGAGCCACACTGATGGAATAGATACCTATCTCTCTCTGTCTCTGTGTGTGTATCCTTTATATTCATATTTATTTACACATTAGTTTTCTTCATGTCTTTGCTAACCTAAGTTCATTTGCTACCTTTTTTTGAATCAGAGAAGAAAGCTGTTGTTCATTTAAGGCAAAGGGGTTGTGATGATTATAAATCTAAAGAATAGAATTACAAATAGCAAATAGAGTTTGAAGATGAAAATTGCCTCAACAGAGATTTACCCAATATCTGTTGTAGGACACATTATTTAAGATACAGGAACAATGTATCAAGATTTGCAGGATGCAGTCACAAACAAATCTGTAGTACTGTAGTATGATCTATGAATTTAATGAGTCATGTTTTTCTCTTGAAAAAGGTACTTGCAAAAATCATGGTCATGACCAACTTCAAATACAAGGACAGGTGTGCAAATCCTTAGCTGATTTTTTTTTTTTAAATTTCTATAAGATGAGAATACTTGTTTGGATATATTCTAATTCAGACCAGGCAAAATTTGAGGCTTGACATTGTGTGACTCCCAAATACTAAAACAAAATTCATCAAGTGCTTCCAAAAATCATAAAAGCAGTTAATAGGAATTAGGGAAGATGCTAAGGTAACAAAGGTGGTGAAAAATAATTATTCAACCTGTTCTATTAGAATCAACTATTAAGTAGGCAATTTTATGTGTTATTTCAATTAATCAAATTTAATTATCACAGTAACTGTGGAGTACTGAATTGGTAAAAAAAAAAAAAAAATGTCTCAAGGAACAGAAATCCACCAGCTAGGGTGTAATTTTAAAAAGGGAATTAGCAAAAATAAAATAAAATATAATTAAAAAGGGAATTAGTTTAACAAATAGTTATAACAAAGAGAGAGAGAGAGAAAGGAAGAGAAAGCTAATTATTATTTTTAATAAAGGCAGGAATTTTCACAGCTCTAGAAAATTCAATCAGGAACACATAGATTACATATTTTGTGGATGTTCACTTTTAGTATTATCTCAAGGTGACATTGCCCTCAAATTTAACTTACTAGATGCTAAAGCCTAATTTCTGTGATTGAATCATCCACCCATCATCCAATGAGGGCAGGGAAGAGTAGGCAAGAGGAGAGAAAGTTTGTATGAACAAAATCTTCCCCAGAACCAGAGATAATGAAATGTGAAAAATTCCTTTTGGAAATATAGAATCATTTCAGTAAAAGCATGGGGAAGGATACTGTCTGGAGGAAAGAAGAAGATATCCACAATATGGGTAAGTCTTACTGGTTTCAGAGAGATGAAGTACATTAATTTTGGCCAAGGCAAAACAGCTTGTTTACAAGCATGAGTTTGTCAAAGTCTACTATTTTCTTTTTCATAATACCTATTTATAAAATAGTTATTAGATTTGCAGATGGGTCTTAATGGAACATTTTATTTAATAGTAAACTCTGGTTTGATGTCTGAAGCCTAGCCAATTACATATGCTTATCCACATGACTACAGAGATGAGTATTTATAGAATACACACAAATTAGGAAACAGAAATATATTATAGATCAATTTTTATAATGGGTTGTGCTTCTAATTCTCCCATATTCTTCTGATACAGTTTCAAAAGTGAAACTCTCTATGATAGTTTTAGTCACATTGGTTATCCAACAATTAAAAAGATAACTGGAAAAATTAAAACTTATTTTCTCAATGCTTCAATTTTAAACAGAAGGCATAAATTTAAAATTATAGCCTGAAACAGATGTTCAACATATGCCACAGATAGAGAGATGATTTTCATCATTATCAATTAAGTGCTCACTGGCTGGATATAATAGGTATTATAAGGAGAATGTCAGAAGCTGTAAATCTTGAAGCACATTGAAGAGGGCAAGGTAAAAATTTAAGTTGTAATGCGGAGTAAAAATTTTCTTGGTGCTGTTCTTTCTATAGAAAACTGAAAAATTTTGTAGTATAGTTTTATATAAAGACTATTAAATTATATAAAGACTATTAAATTGCATTCACAATATTTTGGCATTTTAGCATCAATAAGTAAAACCTTTATAAGTACCCTATCTATCTGTAAGGTACATACTTCACTGGGAAACAGTTTGTTTCATAGAAATATTTTTTTGTCAGGTACCTGGATGGCTCAGTGGGTTAAGCATCTGACTCGGCTCAAGTCATGATCTTGGGATCCTGGGACTGAGCCGTGTTTGGGCTCCCTTCTCAGTGAGGAACTTGCTTCTCACTCTGACCCTTACCCACTCTCCTCTCTCTCTCACTCAAATAAATAAATTCTGAAAAAAAAAAAAGAAAAAAATTTTCAATATTTCCCATACACAATAACTAAAATAATTGAAATGATAAAAATATAATTGGTAAAAATTTTACAGAATTGCATAACCATGCTTAAATACTCCATAGGAACATAAGACAATATATATTTAGAAAGACTGGTCTAGTATTAGTGAACAAAATTGGTTTCTTTATCATAATGGAAAAGTTACTAGATAACTTCTAAATAAAACATACACATGTCAAGCATTATGCTGTATACTTTGCATTCATTGCATTCATTGGCTATTCAAAGATTTTTGGAAGCTCATTTCCAAAGTAGTATTGGGAAGAAAAAATTGTAGAGCTCTTAACAATATAAAGTGGTAAGTAGAAGTAGAACATACAGAAAAGTCTAATGTAAGAGTTCAGCTAATGTTTCTTAAGGAGCGATGCATTATTTAATAAAAGTAGGAATTAGCCAAAGGAAGTTTGATGAGATGTGTACATACACATAAGGAAGAAGAGATCACATTATGATTGTGTAGAGATGGCAAAACACAAAGATAGATTGTGCAGGTGATGGTACCAGTGAAAAGGAATGAAGATATAATTGTGTGTGGGGAGGGAGGGGTTAGAACTGGGGAAAGCGACAGTTTAAATATGTTGATTATATATTTCATCTCCCCCCCAAAAATATATTGATTATAAATGGATATGATACATTCAAGTAGAAAAATCCACTGGAAAATTGAATATAATTATCTGGCACTAGGTGAGAATTCTAGACACAAATTCTGTAATCACTAAAGAGCAAAAAACCCAAAAACTTGTCAGCAATTTACCTTGTACTACAAACTAGAGTATCCGTAATAATCAGACTGGTTTATTAGGTAGAACAAACAATGGATTTAGAGGAAATATCTGAGAGAATATATAATTTACAAGAGACCATAGCTAAAACATTAGCCCTTGAGGATACATAAGGTATGATTAAAAAATGCATACATAAGACTTTACAATATAGAAAAAAGACAAAAGGGAAAATCCAAAGAATAAGCACGGCAAATTAGAAAAGTGAGACATTTAAGGAAAGAGTGATCTGTTCTAATACTGGAGAAAATTTATCAGTTAAGTCTCTATTTCTTTGAGCTGAAGGCAGGTCATTGATGATCTTAGAAAGGGTTTTTCAGAATGTTGAAATAGTAATAATTACAAGAAATAAGTAGTATGCGGCAATTAAAGATTATGTATGGAAATAGAAATGTAGGTAAGTAGGGGCGCCTGGGTGGCTCAGTGGGTTAAATCCTCTACCTTCAGCTCAGGTCATGATCCCAGGGTCCTGGGATCGAGCCCCGCATTCGCTCTCTGCTCAGGGGGAAGCCTGCTTCCTCCTCTCTCTGCCTACTTGTGATCTCTGTCTGTCAAATAAATAAATAAAATCTTAAAAAAAAAAAGAAATGTAGGTAAGTAGAGGAATGTATTATTCAATCACTGTATTTCTTTATTTTGAGAGAGATGGACAGGAAGTAGTAAAAACAAAGTAGAAGTAAAGTAAAGTAAAGTAAAGTAAATCACATTTCCAGTAATGGAAGCATGAGAAAGAATGTTGTAGCAGTATTCAGATGGAAACTATTAGCAGAAGACATGGAGCTAAATAAAGAAATGTCATGTCAGATGGTCTTAATTTCTACAGTGAAGACATAAAGTTATTTATGAATGTGAGATATGAAGGTAGGTCATATTATGAATTAAGAATCTATGATAATTACTTAGGAAACAGGAAAGAAAAAGATTAGAGTTCCATGGAAAGATTGCTAAGTACACAAAAGTCACAAGAAGTTTTACTTGTCTGAAGACCGTGGATCTATAGTATCTCTGTGATAACTAGTTTTTATCATTGTTGTTTTCTGTACCATTCTTCTTATTATTTAAAACAGTTTTCCCATGTGTGAATAATTGATCCAAAGTTAGTGTTTGGAAAGAAAAAAAAAAAAAAAAAGCACATACACACACAAGCATGTTGAGAGTAACAGCTAAAGTTTATGTCATGGAATCTTGGATGATTAGGGATGCAGGTAGATTAATAAGCTGGTTCCTCATACTGAATCTTAAAATTTTAATTCTTGAAAAGTAAGAAAGTGAGAAAGAAAAATTAGGTCATTATAACAAGATATCAGGGCATACAATGTTAAATTCAGCATGTGTGCTGTCCAAGGTCATGACCAAGTATGGTATGTAACCTTGGATGAGAGTTATAAAAAGGAAATGAAGGTGAATTCTTCATCTATAAATTGGAAGATTATTGATTTCATAAAACTATAGAAGTTATTACATAAAAATTCAATCCATGTAGAAAGTTAAAAACTGGCTGACATGTAGTATACGTGCAATGAATATTAACATATTTGAAGATATCTAAAGTTTCAACACCTCTGTTAACCATCTATTTCATTCTTAGTCTTGATGGGCGTTTACCATTATGAAGGTAACTCCAAGTAAAATACAGCAAGGCTAGAAGTAATTTGTAATAGACGACATTTCACTCACTCTTCTGGAAAGGAGCAGATAATGGAGGAGAAATATGCCTCTATAAAACATTCCGAGAAGGAGATGATGGCAGGGTTGTACCTGAGTCAGCAGGAAAGCTAGTATTCTTCTGGGAAGTCACAGTCACAGGAGAAATCATATACTCAAAGAAAAGAATAAATGTTCCACATATAGTCCGTGATAAATGTTGAAATCAGATTACCAGATCTTCCAAATATTTATGGAGCATCTTGTGCAAATCAATATCCAGGTGCCCCGTAGGTATTCATATTAGTTGGGGAATAGATGAAACATTCCAGAGAGACAGAGAGAGACGAGAAGAAAAATAGGGAAGAAGCAATGAAGAATTGACTGACGATGGAATAAATGAACGAATCAAACACATGAATAAAATCTGACCTATTCTGGTGACTTTAAGCTAACCGAATGCTTACAGTCTCTTTTGTTTTATGCTGGAACACATGGAAAAATACAGTGGATTTTTCTTTTGCTATGCAAGTTGGTAAGGTCATATTAATATAAGAAGTTATATTCAAGTAAGCATTTTTACAAACCTAGCATGTATACTATATATTTTTATACTATACATACTCGCACTTACACACATTTTTTCTCTTCTATGTTTTTTTTTAAACTTACTACTTCCTTATTTCTTAATTTTGAGTAAAGGAGATGGTCTTTCTCACTACTCTAACATTGCATAATAAATTTTCAGTCTAACTAAGCTTAGAGATGATGAATATGAGCATAACTAGTACAGCAAGACTATATCCAGTATTTTAATTTGGAGCTTGTTAAAACAAAATCTTAGCAATTACCAGTAAATAGAATCAGTGAACTATGAATAGATTTCTTTACATAAAGTGTATAGTTCCTTTAAGTGAAAGGCTTTCGGGTGTCATGTTTTCACTATTCAACACTTTGTATAATTTATCAAGTGATTAGCCAGAAAAAAATATTGTCAATGCAACCTAATGCAACTGAATTTTTTAATGAAAACTCATCATGAAATGCAGTCAATAATACTTGGCAAAAGTGCATAAAAATAAAAGTCTCAATATAGAAACACAGTCTCTAGTAGCTTCATTCTGGCTTCTGAAAGGCAAACATGAACACAGAGAGTGTATTGTTAAAGCGAAATGAACTGACAATTGCTTCAGATAGCCCAGACGTTTCATATTTGGTGTCTCTCAAAAAATCCTTTCCTATTCAATTGGCTTTAGTGCTTATTTTTAGTTGTGATCCATGTAATATAGTTTAGTGATTAATTAAATACATAATGTAGAAACATACAATTAATAATTCATCACCATATATATTGGCCCTTTATTCCTTGCCCCATTTATAACAGCTTTATTAAGGTATGATACATTCATCCCCACGTTGGCCCATTTCAGTTTAAGTTTATGGTTTTTAACATATTCACGGAGTTGTACAACTATACTATGATCTAAATCTGGATTTTTATCACCCAAAAAGAAATCCTGTGCTGATTAGCCATAACTCTCCACGCATCTCTGTCAGTCAGCCCCATTCAACTCACCTCCATTCTCTATAGATTTGCCTATTCTGCGTATTTTCGCATACAAAAGTATAGGGATCTGTATTTTCTATATTTTGTATAGGGAATCCCATAATACGTAATCATCTGTGACTGACTTGTCACTTAGCATGTGTTCAAGGTTCATCCATGCTGAGTGTGTGTTAGTAATTTATTCTCTTTATTGTCTAATGATATGCAGTTGTGTCGATATACCATATGTGTTTATCCATTAAGACATTGACCGATGGGGCACCTGGTGGCTCCGTGGGTGAAGCAGCGGCCTTCAGCTCAGGTCATGAGCCCAGCCTTCCGGCTAAGCCAGGAGGCTTCTTTTCCCTTTTCCTTGGTTCACCCTCTGCTTGTGCTCTCTTCTGTCAAATAAATAATTACATCCTTAAAAAATTAAAAATAAAGATAAGTTGACAGACATTTATGTTACTTCCATTTGACTATTCTAAATAATCCTGCTATGAACATGTTTTTGAGAGGGCACATATTTTTTACTTTTTTATTTCTACGTATTATTTATTCTCCTATGTCACTTATCTTTCTTGAGTACCCCAATAGGAGTAAAATTGTTAGGTCATATGGTAACTCTGTATTTAACATTTTGATGTACTGCCAGATTATTTCCCAAAATGGCTATACCAGTTTTTATTCGCACTAGCAGTGTGTGAGAGTTCCAATTATTTATATCTTTGCCAACATCTTAATTGTCCGGCTCTTTGATTATAGCATCCCAGTGAGTGTGAAGTAGTAACTGATTGTGGTGTAGTTCTGCAGTTTTCTAATGATTATTGGTGTTGAACATGTTTTCATATGCTTATTGGCTATTTGTATATATTCTTTGGAAAAAAGTTTGTCCAGCTCCTTTGCCTATTTTGAGTCAGATTACTTTTCTCTTACTCAGTTGTAGGAGTTCTTTCTGTATTCTATATACATATTCCTCATCATGTATATGATTTCAAATAAGTCTCCCTTTCTGGTTTTGTTTTTCTACTTCCTTGATGGTATTGTTTACTGCACAATGGTTTTTAATTTTGATGAATCCATTTTATCTAAGGTTTTCCTTTGTCATTTCAGATTTGTCATTTCTAAGAGGCAGTTGTCTAATAAATTTTAAATTTTTCCTGTTCTTTTCCCTAAGAGTTTTATATTATTATCTCTTACATATAGTCATTTGAACTATTTTAAGTTGATTTTTCTGTACAATGAATGAAGTGCTTAAATGCCCAAATTTATATTTTTCATTTGGATATAAAGTTGTCTTGGTACCATTAGTTGAAAAGACTTTTTTATTCTATTGAAGTGCTTTGGCACACTTATCAAAATTCCATTGACCATAAATACGAGGGCTTATACTGGATTATTAAATTCTATTCCACTGACTGATATGTATATTCTTATGCCAATACCACATTGTTCATGTTACTTGGTAGAAGTTTTGAAATTATAAAGTAGGAGTTATCCAATTTTCTTCTTTGTTTTTCAATATTTTCCATTCTATTTTGGCTATCCTGGGTCCTCAAACATGTCGATGAATTTTCAGATGAGCTTGTCAGTTTCCACAAGAAGCTAACTGAGACTAATAGGGATTACATTGAATCTGAACATCAGTGTAAGGATTGTTGCCATTTCAACAATAGGTTTTGCGATGTATGAACATAGTGAATTTCCTTTGAGTCTTTCTTTTTTCTTGTTTTATTTTTTATTTTAATTTCAGTGTAATGAACAGACAGTGCTATATTAGTTTCAGGTGTACAGCACAATGACTCAGCAGTTCTATGTGTTAGTCATCATAGTAGGTGTACTCAGTGCCTTCACCTGTTCACCCATCCCCTCACCGACCACCACTCTGGTAACCAGCACTTTAAGAGTCATTTTGTAGTCTGTCTCTTTGTTGTTGTTGTTGTTGTTGTTGCTGTTCATTTGTTTGGTTCATTTGTTCATTCTTTTATTTGTTTATTAAATTCCACATATAAGTGAAATTGTATGGTATTTTTCTTTCTCAGGCTGACTTATTTCACTTAGCATAGTACCCTTTAGATCCATCCATGTTTTTGCAAATGGCAAGATTTTATTCTTTTTATGGCCAAGTAATGTTCCATTCTCCATATACACCACATCTTCATCCATTCATCTATCAATGAACACTTAGGCTGCTTCCATAATTGGGCCATGGTAAATAACGTTACCATAAACATGGGGGTGCATATATATTTTGGAGTGTTTATGTTACTGGACCATGCGATAGTTCCTTTCTTTGCTCCTTTCTTCCTCTCTCTCTCTTTCTCACTTCCCCTTCCCTTCCTTTGCTTCCCCTCCCCTCCCCTTTTCTTTCTTTTTTCTTTTTTCCTTTTCTTTTTTCCTTCTGAGAGAGTGAGAGCAAGTGGAGAGGAGGAGCAGAGGGAGAGAGAGAATCTTAAGCAGGATCCACACTGGGTATGGAGCCTGATGTGGAAAGGATCTCATGACACTGAGATCATGACCTGAGCTGAAATCAAGAGTCAGATGAGTCAATCAGACTTATGAGGTAAATTCAAATTTTTAATCTTTTGAGGAACTTCTGCACTGTTTTCCATAGTGGCTACACCAGTTTGTATTCCCACCAACAGCGCAGAAGGGGTCCGTTCTCTCTACATCTTCACCAACACTTATTTCTTATGTTGTTGTTTTTACCCATTCTGACAAATGGGAAATAAAATTAATGGTTCTGATTTGCATTTCCCAATGCTTAGTGGTACTGAGAATGTTTTCTTTTGCCCATTTTTAATCAGATGACTTTTTTTTAAATGTTGAGTTGTGTAAATTCCTAATGTTTTTTGGTTACTCACCCTTTTTGAGATATGTTATTTGCAAATATCTTCTCCCATTTAGTAGATTGCCTTTTAGTTTTGTTGATTATTTCCTTTGCTGTGCAGAAGCTTTTTATTTTGATGTAGTCCCAACAGTTTATTTAGGCTTTTGTTTCTTTTGCCTCAGGAGACATATCTGGAAGAAGTTTGCTCCTGCTAGTGTTAGAGAAATTACTGCCTGTGCTCATTTCTAGGATTTTTATCATTCCATGTGTCATATTTAACTCGTTAATTCACTTTAAGTTTTTTTCTCTGTATTGTTCCATTTCTTTGCATGTAGATGTCCAGTTTCCCAATACTATTTATTGAAGTTTTTTTTTTTTCTAACCACTGCATATTCCCATCTTCTTTGTCATATTTAATTCAGCATATAATCATGGGCTTATTTCTGGGAACTCTATTCTGTTCTGTTGATTTATAGGTCTATTTTTGTACCAGTACCACAGTGTCTTGATTAAAGTTAGTACAATATTTTGAAATCTGGGATTGTGGTATCTCCACTTGTGTTCTTTTGCAAGATTGCTTTGGTTACTTGAGATTTCTTGTGGCTCCATATAAATTTGGGGGCTTTTTTTTCTAGTTCTGTAAAAATGTTATTGATATTTTCATAGGGATTACATTAAATTTGTAGATTGCTTTGGGCAGTATGGACCTTTTTAAAATATTTCTTCCCCCAGTCCATGATCATGGAATATCATATCACTTGTTTATATCATTTTCCATTTCTTTCATCAGTGCTTCATAATTTTCAGAAAACAGGCCTTTCACCTCCTTGGTTAAGTTTATTCTTAATCATTTTATTCTTTTTGGTACAGTTGTAAATGAGACAGTTTTCTTAATTCTTATTTGCTACTTCATTATTTGCATTTCCCGATGCTTTAGAAATGCAACAGATCCCTGTATACATATTTTGTATCCTACAACCTTACTGAATTCATTTACCAGTTCTAGTTTTCCTGTGGAGTCTTGAGTTTCCTATATATACTATCATGTCACTTGAAGATAGTGAAAGTTTTACTTCTTTCTTACCAATTTGGATGCTTTTGTTTTGTGTGTGTGTGTGTGTGTGTGTGTGTGTGTCTGATTGCTGTAGGTAAGACTAACAGTACTATGCTGAATAAAATTGGTGAGAGTGGACATCCTCGTCTTATTCCCAGTTTTAGGAATCTTAGAGGAAACACTCTCAGTTTTTCATCATTGAGGATGATGCCAGTTGTGAATTTTTCACATACGGCCTCTATTACATTGAGGTGTGTTCTCTCTAAACCTACATTGTTGGGCGCCTGAGTGGCTCAATGGGTTAAGCCTCTGCCTTCACCTCAGGACATGATCTTGGGATACTGAGATCCAGGCCCGCATTGGGCTCTCTGCTTGGTGGAAAGCCTGCTTCTTCCCCACCCCCCCACCCCCCCACCTGCCTCTCTGCCTACTTGTGATCTCTCTCTATCTGGAAACAAACAAACAAACAAACAAACAAACAAAAATAACCTACATTTTGTTGACGGTTTTTACCATGAATGGCTGTTGTATTTTGTCAAATTTTTTTCTGCATCTATCTAAATGATCATATCCTTTTTATTTTTTCTCATTGGTATATCATGTTGATTGATTTGCAAATATTGAACACACTTGCATCACAGGAATAAATTTCACTTGATCATGGTGAATTATTTTTTAAATATATTGTTGAATCCAGCTTGCTAATATTTTGTTGAGGATTTTGCATGTATGTTTATTGGAGATACCTGCCTAAAGTTCTTCATATAGTAGTGTCTTAATCTGTTTTTTCTTTTAAGATTTTATTTATTAATATGACAGACAGAGATCACAAGTAGGCAGAAAGGCAGGCAGAGAGAGAGAGGAGGAAGCAGGCTCCCTCCAGAGCAGAGAGCCCGATGGGGGGTTCGATCCCAGGATGCTGAGATCATGACCTGAACTGAAGGCAGAGGCTTTAACCCAATGAGCCACCCAGGTGCCCCAGGACTTAATCTGGTTTTGATATCACAGTAATACTGGCCTCAAAGAATGAATTTGGAAACTTCCCTTCCTCCTTTTTTTTTTTTTTTTTTTGGAATAGTTTGAAATGAATAAGTATTAACTTGTCTTTAAATTTTTGGTAGAATTCACCAGCAAAGTCATCTGATTCTGGACTTTTTTTGGAATATTTTGATTGCTGATTGAATTTCTTTCCTCAATTAGACTGCTCAAATTTTCTATTTCTTCTTGATTGAGTTTTGGAAAGTTACAAGTTTCTGGGAATTTATCCATTTCTTGTAAGCTATCCGATTTGTTGCCATATAATTTTTAAAATATTTTTCATAATCTTTTATATTTCCTCTGATGTTGGTTTTTACATATCCATTTTCAGTTATCATTTTGTTAATTTGAGTCTGCTACCTCACTTTTTCTTTCTCTGCAATGTTCTGAATATATCAATTGGGTCCACCTAGTCCCCTGTGTCATTCAAAGCCACTGTTCCCTTGCTGAATTTCTCTTTGGATGATCCGCCCATTGATGTAAGTGTGGTGGTAAGGTCCCCTACTATTATTGTATTACTATTGATAGCTGCCTTTATGTTTGTTCTTAGATGCTTTATGTATTTGGGTGTTCCCAGGTCAGGGGCATAAATATGTATAATTGTAAGTATTTTCTCATTGGATTACACCATTTATGATTATTTAGTGTCATTTTTTTGTATTTCAGTCTTGGTTTGAATCTGTTTTGTGTGATATAAGTATTGTTCTCTGGATTTCCCTTCACTTCAGTTGCATGATAAGTGCTTTCCCTTTCCTTTCCTTTCAATCTGTGCGTGGCTTTAAGTCTGAAATAAGTCCTTTAGGCAGCATAGAAATGTGTCTTGCTTTTTTAGACATTTCATCCTATGCTGTCTTTGGACTGGAACAATTAGTCCATTTATATTCAAAATTAAAAATTATTACTAGGTATGCATTTATTGCCTTTTTTTTTACTTGTTTTATGGTTGTTTTTGTAGTTCTCTGTTCCTTTTTTCTCTTGCTCTCTTCCTTCCCAGTGTGCTGACTTTCTTTACTGATAAACGTGGATTACTTTCTCTTTATTTTTTGTATATCTATACCAGTTATTGATTTGCATTTACCATTATGTTCATATATAATTTATGTGTCTAGCAGTCTGTAGTAAGTTGATGGTCACTTAAGTTTGAACTCTTTTTAAAAGCACTAAATTTTTTCTCTCCTCCCTAGTTACTCTTAAATACATGGTGTCATATTTACATCTTTTTATTTTGTGAATCCTTTAATTTTTAGAGATACACTTAATTTTAATATTATATTTCTTCTCGTGAATCTCTTTTAGCTTATTTTACTTGAAGTATGTTGAGCTTTCTGGATAGATATATTCATATTTGTCTATAAATTTTTGATTTCTTAACCATTATTTCTTCCTATTTGTTTTTAGCTACTTTTTTTTTTCTTCTGGCTTTCTTATTATGATCACTTTGTTCATTTGAATACATCCCACATTTCTCTGATACATTGTTCATTTTTCTTCATGTTTTTTGTCTCTCGGACTTTTGCCTTGCGAATCAATTATCAGTCTATCTTAAAGTTTGCTAATTGTTCCTTCTACCAGTTCAAATCTACTACTGATCCCTGGGGATTTTTTAATTTTAGTCATTATTCTTTTCAATTCTAGAATTTATAATTGGTTCATTATTATAATGTCTCTAATTAGAGTATATTTTTATTTAATGTGATATTGTCATCATATCTGTCTTCTTTAATCATGGTTTCCTTTAGTACTGCAAACATATTTATAATGACTACTTTAAAGTCTTTTTAAAATCTACCATCTGGTCACACTGCCAGCTGATTTTTGTTGGTTGTCTTTTGGAAGTATAGGGGTCAGACTTTTCTATTAGTCCACAAGTCATGTTTTCATATTTTTTCATGTTGCTGTTGGAAATTGGACATTTTGCATAATAGGCCATTGCATTTACATAATAGATAATCTGTGTATGCATAACCCTTTTAGAGCTCATAACTGTTACTTATTTGTTTTGTGGCTAGCTGGATTATTGTAGTCAAGACTACTCCCCACCCAATGCAGTTTGAATTTTCTGTTATTATTCCCCAGGGAAGGGCAGGTTTGTGTATGCCCAAAGTCACTCTGGGAGAACAGTAGTTTTGGTAGGTCTCTCTTACCTATCTCTTTCCCTGAAAATATGTTAACTTCCATTAATTACCAGTGAACTTCTCTCTCTCTCTCAATCTCTTTTTCACACACACACACACACACACACACACACACACACACACACATTTTAACAGTATCTTGAATCATAAATTACTTCATAGGCTAATTCAATTTGCACTCTTTTTAAAAGATAGTTTCCTAAGTCAGTGTTTGAAATTATTTTTTCTGACTCCAGGAATAACCTTCCCATGTATTTATTTTCACGTTTATCACTGGGAAAAATAGGCAGCCTATAGCTTAGAGGCTAAGCTAGATACAGGCTTTCTACAGATAAATCCATGAATCTCTTCCTATTTCTTTCTCCACAAGTTCCACTGTTTTTGAGTTCCTTTGGGGTTGGCCTTTCCTACACTCTAGTGCAAATGAAGCAAGTTCCTTTGCATAGGACTTGAAGGTCTCTCTCTCTTTTTTCTTTTTATCTGTTCCTCATGGTGCTTAAGTGGCTTAGTCAGTTATGATCATGATCTCAGGGATCCTGGGATTGAGTACCACATCAGGCTTCCTGTTCAGCAGGGACTCTCCCTTTCCCTCTGTCCCTCCCCTTGCTTGTGCTCTCTTGTGCTCTCTTGTTCAGTCTCTCTCTCCCACTTTCTTTCTCAAATAAATAAATCTTACAAAAAAAAAAAAAAAATCTGCTCCTCTACCACAGGGAAAATCTTTGGAGCCAGGACTTTTTTGTTTGTTTGTTTGTTTTACATGGGTAGATCAATAACATACTTCTCTCTAAGTGACGCTCCCACTTTGAAGCTGTGTGCTTGGTGGATGGGAGATAGCAGATTAAGATTTCTTTACCGTTCTTCTCTTGGAGTGAAACCTTTATCCTACAAGCAGGGACCATTAGAAACAAAGAATTCTCAGTGGTGTTTTACTTATGTAGAGCCTCTGTTTCACGAATACGAACAGGTGGAATAAGAGAGCCCCACCTCTCAGCCAGAGTTACCAAAATATGGACTAACAGTAGATAGCTTGTGTAAGTAACAGATGTTGATGACCTGCCTCTACCAGGGGTCTAGCCCACCACCAGTTTCGGGGAAGAGGGAGGCTTGTAGCCTTGTTGTTATAGGCTTGAGCAGAGTTTTCACTTCACGGAGATGGGAGGGCAGAGAGTAGGTACACTTCTTGGTTCAAATATAGTAGACTCACAGAGTTCTTCCTAAATGTTAGTTGATTTTCTTGAATATTTATTCATTTGCTATATGC
>NC_081559.1:5524702-5663000 GCF_022355385.1 Mustela nigripes | reverse complement strand
GGTTCCCCTTTCTTCGCATCCTCGCCAGCATCTGTCATTTCCTGACTTGTTGATTTTAGCCATTGTGACTGGTGTGAGGTGATATCTCATTGTGGTTTTGATTTGTATTTCCCTGATGCCGAGTGATAGGGAGCACTTTTTCATGTGTCTGTTGGCCATCTGGATGTCTTCTTTGCAGAAATGTCTGTTCATGCCCTCTGCCCATTTCTTGATTGGATTATTTGTTCTTTGGGTGTTGAGTTTGCTAAGTTCTTTATAGATTTTGGACACTAGTCCTTTATCTGATATGTCATTTGCAAATATCTTCTCCCATTCTGTCAGTTGTCTTTTGATTTTGTTAACTGTAAAAATGTCTATGCTACCTAAAGCAATCTACACATTTAATGCAATTCCTATCAAAGTGCAAAGGGAATCCATCAAAATCCTTGAGGAGAACACAGGCAGCAACCTCTTCGACCTCAGCCGCAGCAACATCTTCCTAGGAACATTGCCAAAGGCAAGGGAAGCAAGGGCAAAAATGAACTATTGGCATTTCATTAAGATCAAAAGCTTTTGAACAGCAAAGGAAAGAGTTCCAGCACCATTTGTTGAAAAGACTAACCTTGCTCCACTACGTTACTTTTGCTCATTCGTCAAAGATCAGTTGACTGTATTTATTTAGGTAACAAGTTTTAAGCTAATTAAGAAATAGAACTAAAAAAAAAAAATGTTTACTCCTTCTTTAACTTTATTTATTGCTCAAAGCTTTCTTTCATGTAGATACAAATTTCTTATCTATTTGAAATTCCTTGTGTGTGAAGAATATTTGCAACATTTCTTGTACAATAGATCTGGTGATAATAGTTCCTTTATATTTTTGTTTGATTTAGAAAGTCTTTATTCTCTTAAAACTTGAAGAATCATTTCACTGGCCCTAGAAATCTAGGTTGGTGGTTTTTTCTTTTAATATTTTAAATATTTCACCTTTTATTTTTGCTGGTGAGGTTTCTGAAAAAAAAAGTGATTTTTTTTAATCTATTGATGAAAAGGAATGCAACATTTCAATAATTTGCACATCATCCTTGTGCAGGGCCCATACTAATCTCTATATCATTCAAATTTTACTATCTGTGCTGCTGAACCAAACACTACCCTGTAATTCTTAAACTTATTTCTTTGCTGATTGTGTTTTCCTTCACCCTGGCCTTTTCCTTCAGGATTTTGTTTCTCTTTGGGTTTTTACATTGCCAATATGATTTGCCTAGATATGGGTCTTTATTTGTTTATTTATTTATTTTTGCTTGTATTTATGATGTTGACATTCTTTTAGCTCTCTTGTTTAGTGATTTTATGCTTGTCCTTTGTTTTGCAAAGATTTATTTTCAAATATATCTTCTAACTTTTCATTCTGAGGTGTTACATTTTTTACTGTTCTCCTATAGTTCTAGTATACGCTCTCTTTCATTCTCTCCTCTCTTTATGTATTTCAATATGGAAAGTTTCTATTGCTTGATGCTCAGGTCCACTTACTATTTCCTCAGGCTGTCAATCATATTTATAAGACCATTGAAGGCATTTATCTTTTTTTTTATTTCTAGCATTTACTTTTGATTCTTAAGTTATATAAACTCTAAGATAGAATCTCTATCTGTTCTTGCATGCTATTTATAGTTATTTTAAATTTCCTGTCTACTTTATTCCTGTGTTATATCCTAGGCTAGTTCTGATGACTTCTTGTCTCTTCAGTTTTTTCTGACCTTCAATTTGGCTTACTTATTTATTTGATTGAGCTATCTAGAAAAGTAGTTTGATATTAAATGTGATCTGTTATATCATGTTGTATTAAGAATAGAACTTGAGATAAATAGGTCTTTAATGTGAGGATTTATGATATTTAACTAATTATTTGGCTGTATTTAGTGTCTGTTTTAAGTACTACAGAATGACATTCCTTAAATCCCTTATTTTTTCTCCCTTCTGTCCTTCAAGGATTTCTATATGTTGTTGATTAGAGAGAGTTGTGTCCCCTGCACCCTTGCGCACCCTTGCAAGGAATATTTCTTAGATTCTCTCTTTTAAAAACTTAGTGGGACCCTTGGGTGTAAAGTTTATAACTCCAGGGGCTTCTGTTCCAGTTAAGCAGAACTCAGAAAGCACCTACCTCTCCAGATTTCAGAATGGCATTTGACTTCCAAACTTTGTTCCATGGTGAGAACTTTCAGTTTGTATAGTTTTTTGTTTGTTTGTTTTTGTTTGTTTGTTTTGTTTTTAATAATGTGATGGGTGACAAATTCTGTCACTTACATGGTATAGATGCAACTGGTTCTTTGGTTTGGATTACTGCTACTTTGAGTTTTAATCCCTAGGGAAAAAGAAAGGAATAAAAACATTTTTCCCCTGATAAGTAGTTTTAATTCTCTATGTCTTAAATTATGGATAATATTATCTACCTTATAGAATTGTTAAAAGGATTAAATTAAATGAGACAGGTGTTAATCATAATTAGTGGCATCTAGAAAATGTTTATGTAAGTATGCTACATTAGTTTTCCCACAAATGTCCTATCCATGTAAATATTTGCAGACAAAATATACTGGACCTAGTTCTACAAGATGGCATAGGCATAAACATAGGCTTAAGCATAGATTGCATAGGCATAAGCATAGCATATAGCATATTATACCACACTTCTGTGTACTTTTTAGAAATATGGGTAGAGTTATTCGAATTGACACAAGGGAATTTTTCTCTATATCATATAGTTATTCTAACAAAGAAAATTCAGAGAGTTTTATTCATTTATTTATTTTGTAGCTGAAAGTTATATGATAAAGATTCATTATTTTTTAAAGTGTAATTTTACATACTTTAAGTATAGAATATTAATCATATTTTGAAATAATTCCTGCATTGCCAAGACCTTAATATAAAGCAGAATTTTTTTTTCTGTGTATTCAGATATTTTTCCCTACTGTACTAAAATCAAAAAGAAGTTTGGTTTATTTATTTATTTGATTGTGCTATCTAGAAAAGTAGTTTGATATTTAATGTGATCTGTTATATCTTAAATTCTAACATTAAATGAAAATATAAAACATATGCTTGCATATTTAGTTATCTTTTAGACTTGAATTAGAATATAATAAGCAGTTGTTTCTTAAGTAATAAAAGGCCAAATTTGGAATATAACCATTTAAAAATTTATTTATAGAAGTTGTCAGTCAATATAAAAAACAGTTGTGACATTTCTTTCATCTGATTTATGATTTAGTTATAAGTGAAGCTGTATGAAGAAATTAGTGACATAAGTGGGAGGTGTAGTTAGTAATCCTATACTTAGAGAATAGTATTTTATATCTTCAGGTCATTCAGGCCTTAAATATATTTGGTAAATTTTCCATCACTTATATTATGGATTGAGTTGTGCCTCCCCATATTCATATGTTTAAGTAACACCCAGTATCTCAGAATGTGACTATATTTGGAGACAGATCCTTTAAAGAGGTGATTAAGTTAAAATGGACATAGTCCAATATGATAGATATCCATATAAGAAATTAGGACACAACATAAACAGAGGAAAGACCAGGTGAAGGTAGAATGAAAAGACTCTATCTACAAGACAATGATGGAGGAAGCCTGTAAAGGAACCAAACCTGCCAACTGCTTGATCTAAGAATTGGAGCCACCAGAATTTGGAGAAAATTTTCTGGTTTAAACTACCCACTCTGTGTTATTTTGTTATGGTAGACCAGCAAACTAAATACCTAATAAGAAACAATAAAAAAGACATGAATAAAAACATTACAACAGAAAATCAAAAAGGCCAATAAGCATTTGAAAACATGCTCAAATTCATCCGTAATCAGGACAATGCAAATCAAGCAAGAATAAGACAGAACTTCACAATTATTAGATAAACAAAAATTTAGAAGATGAAAAATGTCAACTGTGGCCATGATTGTAGGGAGTTAAAAACCTTATTGTATAAGTTCCTGTAAATTGACACAAGTATTTAGGAAAGTAATCTGATACAATTTAGTTTAAATAAAGTACAGGCATTGCTTATGGTTCAGCAATTCTGCTTGTTGATCTATCCCAAGGAAATTCTAGCACAAGTAGAAAAGTAACATCTAATAGTGCTTGCTTTAGCATAATTTGTGGTAGCAAGATGTTGAGGGTAATTTGGATGTCCACAACTTGGGTAATAGGTGCTTAGAAGCACTATAGAGGAGTTGAAAGCAATAGTTTAGACACATACATAACAACTTGCATGGATCACAAAAAAATAATGTTGAGTTAGTAGATAAGAAACTTAGTTCAGCATATGGTATGATAATACCATTGCATAAATTGAGGAAAACATATGTACACTAAACAAAAATGAATATTTTTAAAAGAATAATGAGATAAGTGAATATTAAACAGAGAATAGTTGCCTATGAATGTAAAGCAAGGAGAGTGGCTCTCAAAAATACAAAGAATAATGTTTTTTTTAAAATAAGTAATATAAAAAGATACATAAACATTGTGATTTTTTAAATTACTTATACATTTCATTTGTATAAGATAAGGAGAACATGTAAGTTTAGAGTGTTTATTTCTATGTCTAGCACATTGTAAAAAATCAAATATTTAATGAATTTATAATTGAGTGAATGAACAAATGGATGGATAGATGAATGATTAGAACAATAATACCTCCTGTACACACAATATGTGCTATTGGATACTGTTATTTTCTTTCCATATGTCCAATGAGTTAATCATCACATCCCTAGAAAGTGGCTACTATTAATAACCCTGTTTTGCAAATGAAGTAACTGCAGCAAAATATTTTAAAATTCAGCTAAAAGTATAGAGGCAGAAAACAACAGAGTGTGGATGTTAGACATATCTTAAAGCATACCCACCAACAATCCCCCCTCCAACATAAGTTGTTCAAGAAAGTAAGAGATAAAAACTTAGGCACAAGAAAAAGGCTATAGTTAGCACTATAGAAAGAATTAAAATTAAGGTAGTTTTTTTTTTAAATCTTACTATTTAAATGTTATATATTCATACAGATATAAAACCTAGGGCATTGAATAAGAGCCCACTCTAATGACCCCAATTTAATTCTATTGTTTTTGCTTTTACTATTACCTTTATTACCCCTACTGCTAAATAAGGTTGCATTCTGAAATACTAGAGGTTAGCATTCCAACATTTTTACCTTTTCTCCCCCCCTCAATGGGGAACATAATTTAACCCATAACAAACTCCTATAATCTTATTTTCTTTGATAGTGGGGTCATTCTTGGGCTATTAATTCTCAAAATAGATTTAATGTTTTGTATTTAATGTATAACAACATTTATCTAGATATATCTTGTACTTTTGAATCATTTATTTTGTTAAGACGGGATGGGCGAAGTAGGATGATATATATTTTTCACAACAGTGGCTGGGAATTAGTTATAATGCTATTAGTCTATACTTTAAACATTTTAAATAGGGAACTACATGTGGAATATGTTAGTCAGCATGGGTTGTTTTCCAGTCCCAGAATTGCAGACTATTGATTGCTATGCAAAATTCCTTTGGTTTTGTTTTGAATTGAATCTTATAATCTGGTTTTTATAGTCAGTCCTGGCACTAATACAAAACATTCATAGGTTTATATGGTCAACATTGAAGTCAGTGGATAAATATCTCATTTATAATTATCAGAATAATTTTCTTAACTTATCAAAGTTATTTTGGGGAATTTGATGATATAAAACTAAATAGGATAAATTTAACATACTGAAGGTCCACTAATGAAAGGATAGACAGGATAGAAAATGACTCAAAGAAACTGAATATTAGGAAAGCATTATTTTTTCACTTTGGTTCTCAAAAACAATGATTAGAACTAAGCAGCTGGTTTTGTTCTATTTTGATTTTACATATGGGAATTGAACAAAATAAATGCCTAAGTTTGGGCATCTCTGTGCCAGAAATTTAGATTTTTACAGTATGTCTCTTTAATAGGGTCCAGACTCCCTGAACAGAAGGCAGTTCCTATTTCTGGGATAAAGGAAAAATAAAGATACTACAAAATACAGGTACTATTAGCTGTGTCTTGAGAGCTGTTGAATGTAACTTGTTGAAGAACTCTAAGTTAAAAGATCATAAGCAAAAACAATTTGTTATTTAAGAAAAATGAACAAGAATAAACAAGTAAAATATTAGAACAGAAGCTATATATATATATATATATATATATATATATATATATGAAAATTAGGATAAAAGTTTTGTCCAGAGTCAAGGGCAGTATATTTTTAGTGTATTGTTTTTGAAGTTTGAATAACATGTTTTGGAAGCCTCTGTACAAAACAGGTTCAACTATACTGTTACTTTTATCTTCTTGCCCCATATTTACATATAAGTTGTAAAACATCCCTAGGACTTTTAGGACCTCATGTTCACCAGTTATTTAATTTCTTACTTGAAATTAATTAGCTTAAGCTTTGAATCATCATACATTTCTTCTACATCCTGTTTTCTGTATTCTGCCAGCTTATGTTTGGAAATATTCCTTGGTTTCTTCAATATTGCATGCCTTCCAGATACACACTCAATTTAGAAAACATATATACATAATGATTTATATTTTTGATCCATCTTGGCCCTAGCCACCAGCCTGTAAAACTCATAATTTCTTATATAAAGATTTTTTTTTTACTTAATACTATTTATTTTTTTCATTTTATTCATTTTTATAGAGTCAATAGAAGTGGGGGGAGGTCTTGATGAAATCCCAATAGCTCATTTTTGCCCTTGCTTCCCTTGCCTTTGGCGTTGTTCCTAGGAAGATGTTGCTGCAGCAGAGGTCGAAGAGGTTGCTGCCTGTGTTCTCCTCAAGGATTTTGATGGATTCTTTTCGCACATTGAGGTCCTTCATCCATTTTGAGTCTATTTTTGTGTGTGGTGTAAGGAAATGGTCCAATTTCATTTTTCTGCATGTGGCTGACCAATTTTCCCAGCACCATTTATTGAAGAGGCTGTCTTTTTTCCATTGGACATTCTTTCCTGCTTTGTCGAAGATTAGTTGACCATAGAGTTGAGGGTCTATTTCTGGGCTCTCTATTCTGTTCCATTGATCTATGGGTCTGTTTTTGTGCCAGTACCATGCTGTCTTGATGATGACAGCTTTGTAATAGAGCTTGAAGTCCGTAATTGTGATGCCACCAACGTTGGCTTTCTTTTTCAATATCCCTTTGGCTATTCGAGGTCTTTTTGGGTTCCATATAAATTTTAGCATTATTTGTTCCATTTCTTTGAAAAAGATGGATGGTACTTTGATAGGAATTGCATTAAATGTGTAGATTGCTTTAGGTAGCATAGACATTTTCACAATATTTATTCTGATCCCATTTTCAATTGCACTAAAAACCATAAGATGCCCTGGAATAACTTTACCAAAGAGGCAAAGTAACTGTACTCAGAAAACTATAGAACCCTCATGAATGAAATTGAAGAAGACACAAAGAAAAGCATTTTATGCTCCTGGATCCAAAAGAAATATATTCTTAAAATGTCTATTCTACCTAGAGCAATCTACACATTTGATGCAATCCCTATCAAAATACCATACACTTTTTCACAGAGAAGGAACAAATAATCTTAAAATTTTTATGAAAGACTGCATGACCAAAAGAATATTGAAAAAGAAAACCAAAGCTGGTGGCATCACAATTCTGGACTTCAAGCTCTATTACAAAGATATATTCATCAAAACAGTATGTTAATGGCACAAAAACAGACATTGGAACTGAATAGAGAACCCATAAATGGATCCTGAAGTCTATGGACAACTAATCTTCAACAAAGAGGAAACAATATCCAATGGAAAAAAGTATCTTCAGTAAATGGTGTTGGGAAAATTGGACAGCCACATCCAGAACAATAAAGCTGGACCATTCCCTTACACCATACAGAAAAGTAGACTCAAAATGGATGGAAGACCTAAATGTCAAATAGGAATCTATCAAAATCTTAGAGAACATAGGCAGCAACCTCTTTGACCTTGGCCACAGCAACTTCTTGCTAGACATGTCTCCAAAGGCAAGGGAAACAGGCAAAAATGAGCTATTGGGTCTTCAAGATCAAAAGCTTTTGCAGAGCAAATGAAACTGTCAATATAACTAAAACACAACTGACAAAATGGGAGAAGGTATTTGGAAATGACATATCAGATAAAGGGCTAGTGTCCTAAAGAGACATTTCTCTAAAGAAAACATACAAATAACCAACAGACATGTAAAAATGCTCAACATTACTGGGCATAAGGGAAATATAAATCAAAATCACTATGAGATACTACCTCACACATTCAGAATGGCTAAAATTAACAAGTCAGGAAACAACAGATGTTGGTGAAGAAAGGGGAACCCTCCCACACACCAATATTTGTAGTAGCAATGTCTGCAATAACCAAACTATGTAAAGAGTCCAGACATCCATCAACAGATGAATGAATAAAGAAGATATGGCATAGATACACAAGGCAGTACTACTCAGGCATCAAAAAAGGAAGTCTTGCCATTTGCAACAATGTGGATGGAACAAATCAATCAGAGAAAGATGCTTATCACAGGATCTCATTCATACATGGAATTTAAAAAAAACAACAACAACAGAGGATCAAGGGGATGAGCGGAAAAAAATAAGACAAAATCAGAGAGGGAAACAAACCATAAGAGATTCAATCATAGGAATCAAGTTGAGGGTTGCTGGAGGGGGTGGGTGGAGGACGAGGTACCTAGGTGATGGACATTAAGGAGAGAACACGGTGTAATGAGCACTGATATTATATAAGACTGATTAATCACTGAGCTCTACCTCCTAAACCAATAATATATTATATGTTAGTTAATTAAATTTAAATTTTAAAAAAAGGTAGGAAAAAAAAAAAAGAAACATCAAGTACCAAACTTCTGGTGAGAATAACTTACAAATTCTCACCAGGGAAAACACAAGCATAGAGGAGCAAAGTAATCAGACCCACACCAAGCACTCTTGGCTTAAGGTCTCATGCTGATAAGCTGTGTCTTTAAATTGCCTGGCATTGAAAATCAGTGGGACTTAACCTTGGCAGAACCAGAGGGAATAGAAAACTGAGATCCTAGACTTAACGAACCAGAAGACCAAATAATTCCATCGGAGATGAGACACAAAAGAAGCAGTTTTACAAGGGCCTAGAATATATGTAAAGGAGATTTATTGACTAATTTTAGGATGGGTGTAGAAGGAGCAGAGGTTTGCATGTGTTTTCTCTGATACCAGAGGAGCTTGTGAGCATCTTTTCCCTTGCCTTTCCCTAGCCTATGTAGCTAGAAAATGGTAGAAGTCACTTCTAACACTTTTAATCTACCCTGCTAACATATGAGTGTTTCCCGAGAGGCTTTCCCCACCTGCTCCTGGTGGCCAGAGAAAATAGTGCTATAGGACAGCACAGTACCTCTTCTATGCAAAGTTATTACTTTCAAACCAGGAGGCATAGCTGACTCATCTATACCTAGAAACAAACAGAGAAATTTAGACCAAATGAGGAGACAGAGGAATATGTCCTAAATTTATAACAAGACAAAAGAGCTGAATAAGAGCTAAATGAAAGAGAGATGAGCTATTTGTTAATGGTCTTAAAGCTACTTACTAAACTTAAGAAAAGTGGAAATTCCCAGCGAGAACTTCAACAGAGATAGAAAATTTTTAAAAATTAGTCAGGACTCGAGAAGATAATAATTGGATTAAGAAATAAGAAGATACAGAAGAATGGATCAGCACTCTGTAAGCAAGGGTAATGGAAAACAACTAAGCTGTATAGCAAAAATAAAATAAAGTGAAAATAGGTTAAGAGGATAGGGACTCCATTATAAGAGTACCAGGAGAAGAAGAGAGAGACACTAGGGAATAAAACCTATTTAAAGACACAATAGCTAAAAGGTTTCCATCCAGGTTCAGTATGCATTGAGAGCCTCAGTCAACATGAACCCAAGGAGGTCCACACAAAGACACATAATAATTAAAATGATAAAGATTAAGGAGAAAGAGAAAACCTTAAAAGTAGCAAGAGGAAACACTTACAGGAAGGGAAATCCCATATGGCTATTAGCTGGTGTTTGAGCAGAAAACTGCAGGCCAGAAGGGAGTGAAGTGATATATTCAAAAATCTACAACTGAGAATACTCTGCCTTGAAGGTTATCATTCACAGACAGAAAAGAATTAAAGGAGTTCATCACCATCAAACCAATCTTAAAAATCTTAAAAGGATCTCTTTAGGTGTAAAGAAAAGGCCATAGCGAGAAAAAATTAGTGAAAGGGAAAAAAACTTATGGGTAAAAGCAAAGATGTAGTAAAGATATTAAATTAACCACTTAAAAACCCAATATAGATATTAAAACACAAAAGTAGTGAAAGCAGTTATAAATAATTAGGGATATACAAAATAAAAAAGATATGAAAAAAATTGGACAACTACTGCAGAAGAATGACATTGGACAATTCCCTTACACCATACACAAAAATAGACTCCAAATAGATGAAAGACCTAAATGTGAGACAGGGATCCATCAAAATCCTAGAGGAGAACACAGGCAGCGACCTCTTCAACCTCAACCACAGTAACTTCTTGCTAGACCTATCTCCAAGCGCAACAGAAAGAAAAGCAAAAATGAACTACTGGGATTTCATCAAGATAAAAAGCTTTTACACAACAAAGGAAACAGTCAAGAAAATAAAAAGACAACTGACAGAATAGAAGAAGATACCTGGAAATGACATACCAAATAAAGGGCTAGTATCCAAAATCTATAAATCATTAACAAACTCAACACCCAAAGGATGATTAATCAGGAAATGGGCAGAAGACGGGAATGGACATTTTTCCAAAGATGAAATCCAAATTGCCAAAAGAGATATGAAAAAGTGCTCAACACCACTGGGCATCAGGGAAATACAATTCAAAACCACAGTGAAATACCACCTCACACCAGTCAGAATGGCTAAAATTGACAAGTCGGGAAATGACAGATGTTAGTAAGGATGCAGAGAAAGGGGAGCCCTCCTACCTTATTGGTGGGAATGAAAGCTGTTATAGCCTCTGTGGAAAAGAATATAAGGTTCCTCAAAAAGTTGAAAATAGAGCTAATCTATGACCCAGAAATTGCACTACTGGGTATTTACACCAAAGATACAAACGTAGTGCTCTGAAGGGGCATGTGCACCCAAATGTTTATAGCAGCCACATCCACAGTATCCAAACTGTGGGAAGAGCCCAGATGTCCACTGACAGATGAATGGATAAACATGTGGTATGTACACACACACACACACACACACACACACACACAGAGGAATGTTATGCAGCCATGAAAAAATGAAATCTTTCCATTTGCAATGAGCTAGAGGGTATTATACTAAGTGAAATAAGTCAATCAGAGAAAGACAATTATCGTATAATCTCACTGATATGTGGAATTTAAGAGACAAGGAAGAGGATCATAGGTGAAGAGAGGAAAAATTAAAAAAATGAAACAAGATGAAACCAGAGAGGGAGTCAAACCATCTTAATCGCCGGAAACAAATTGGGAGTTACTGGAGGGTGGGGGGTAGAGGGATGCGGTGACTGGGTGATGGATATTGGAAAAGGTATGTGTTGTATTGAGCAGTGGGGATTACATAAGATTGATGAATCACAGACCTGTATCACTGAAACAAATAATATCATTTTATGTTAATTAACTGAATTTAAATAAGCTAAATAAAACATCATATATAGAACTTAGAGGATAGTAAAAATTTAGTGTTTTCAGAATGTGTTTGAACTTTAGAGAACATCAGCTTAATGTAGACTGCATACACATTGGATATTGTGTATGAATTCCATAGTAACTATAATAAAAAAAACCCTTTAATAGAAGACATAAATAAATAAATTCAAGCCTAACACTGAAGGAAATCATTAAACCACAGGGAAAAGAGCAAGAAAAAAAAAGAACTACAAAAACAGTAAGGAAATTAACAAAAAGGGAGTAAGTTTATATCCATTAATAAGTATTTCAAATATAAATGAAGTAAATGCATCAATTCATAGATACTGTGTGACTGAATACTTAAAAAAAAAAAAGACCCATATATACCCTGCCTATGAAAGACTTCAGATCCACCGACACATGCAAACTGAAAGTGAAGGGATAGAAAAAATATTCTATGCAAGTGAAGACAAAAAACACCCAGAAGTGTAGCAATATTTGCATCAGACAAAATAGATGTTATGAGAAAGATTCTAACAAAAGACAAAAATGTTCATTACATAATGATGAAGGGATCAATCCAACAAGAGGGTATAACAATTTTAAAAATATGTGCACACAGCACAGAAGCACCTAAAAATATAAAGCAAATAGTGTTAAGAATGAAGGGACAGAATGGTAGTAATACAGTAATAGTTAGAGACTGTAACACTCACTTACATTAATGGAGAGATCCTCCAGACCAAAAAAAAAAAAAAAAAAAAAAAATCTGTAAGGGAACCCTGGCTTTGAATAACACATTAAACCAGGTGGACTTAACAGATACATACAGAACATACATTCTTTTAAAGTGTTCATGGAACAACATCCAGGATAGATCACATGTTAGGCGATGAAACAAATCTCAGATTTTTAGGAAACTAAAATCAATTATAAGAAAAAAATATATATATAAGAACAAAAACTCATGGAAGCTAAATAACATGATGCTAAATGACCAGTGGGTCAATGAAGAAAACAAAGAGGAAATCAAGAAATACTTAGAGACAAATGAACATGAAAACATAACAGTCCAAAATCTTTGGGGACACAGCAAAAAAAGTTCTAAAAAGTTTATAGCGCCATAGGCCTAATTCAAAAAAATAATAATAAAAGAGAGAGAGACAGAGAGAGAGACAGAGAGATCGATCTTAAATAAACATTCTGACCATCTACCTAAAGGTCAGGACAGAAAAAGACAAAATCAAAGATATTCCAAAAAGGAAAATTAATAAAAATCACAGTAGAAATAGAGCTTTTGCTTTCAAATCAAACAATATTCATAAACTTTTAGTCAGACCAATCAAGAAATAAAAGATTCAAAATTAGAAATAAAAGAAGTTACAACTGACACTGGAAACAAAAAGGATTATAGGAGAATGCTGTAAGAAATTAAATGCCAAAAAAATGGACAACCTAGAAGGAAAGGATAAATTCCTACTAAAGTATTTTCTGAGACTGAATCCAGAAAAAATAGAAAATTTGAACAGACTGACTTCCAGAAACAAAATTAAATCAGTAATCAAAAATCTCCCAATAAAGAGAGGTCCAGGACCAGATGGCTTCACCTATGTATTCTACCAAATATTTAAAGAAGAATTAATATTATCCTTCTCCCATTATTCCATAAAGTAGATGAAAGGGAGCTTTAAATTCTAATAGACCAGCATTACTCTGATACAAAAACCATAGAGACATTACAAAAAAATTAAATTACCAACTAACTAATAACCCTGATGAATATAGGTGCATAAATCCTCAGCATAATATTAGCAAATCAAATTCAAAACTACATTCAAAGGATTATTCACTAACATTAAAAATTGATTCCAGGTGGACTTGAAATTGATTGAAATTGAAATTGATTCCAAGAATGCAACACTGGTTCAGTATTCACAAATCAATGTGCTATACCACATTAAAAAATTATATATCTCAGTAAATGAAGAAAAAACATTTAACAAAATTCTATATTTGCTCATAATAAAAATTCTCAACAAAGTGGGCTCACAGGGAACATATCTGAGCATAATAGAGGACAAATGTGAAAAAGAGAGATTTTTTTTCTCCAAAATCAGAAATAAGACTAGGATGTTGACTCTCACCACTTTTTTTTAGCATGGCCCTCGATATCCTAGCTATAGCAATTATATATAAAAAAAAAGAAATAAAAAGCAGCTATTTTGGTAAGAAAGAAGTAAAACTGTCACTATTTGTAGGTCATATAATACTATCATAGAAAGCTCTACTCCACCAAAAAACTATTAGAAGTAATAATAAATGAATTCGTTAAAGTTGCAGGATATAAAATTAACATACATAAAGTTCATTATGTTTCTATATAGTAATAATAAAAAAACAGAAAAGGAAATAAAATAATGCCATTTATACTTGCATTAAAGAAAGTAGATTAAAAATAAATTTAACCAAAGAAGTGAAAGACCTGCTCTCAGAAAAGCACAACACTGATGAAAAAATCAAAGGTGACACAAATAAATGGAAAGATATACCATGTTTGTGAATTATAAGAATACTGTGTAAACGTCCGTACTACATAAAGCAATTTACAGAGTCAATGCAATCCCTATCAAGTAATCTATAGTCTTTTCTTTTCTTTTCTTTTCTTTTCTTTTCCTTTTCTTTTCTTTTCTTTTCTTTTTTCTACAGAGCTAGGACAAAAATCCCAAAATTTATATGTAACTACAGAAGACCCTGAATAGCCCAAACAATCTTGAGAATGAACAAAAAAACCTGGTGGTATCACAATCCCAGATTCCAAAATATATATACTTTTTACAGATTTTGTTTATTTATCAGAGAGGAAGAGAGCACAAGTAAGGGAAGTGGCAGGCAGAGGGAGAAGCAGTCTCCCTGCTAAGCAAGGAGCCAGATGCAGGACATCCCAGGACTCTGGTATCATGACCTAATGGCAAGGCAGATGCTTAACTGGCTGAGCCACTCAGGCATCACTCCAATATATATTATAAACCTGCAGTTATCAAAATACTATGGTCCTGGAACCAAAATAAGCATATGGATCAAAAGAATAGAATTGAGAACCCAAAAATAAAACCATGCATAAATGGCTAATTAGCCTATGAAATATGAGGCAAGTACATACAATGTGGAGAAGACAGTCTCCAATATGGTGCTGGGAAAGCTAGGCAGTACATGCAAAATAATGAAACTGGATCATTTTCTTAACACCATACACAAAAATAAACTTTGAGTGGATTAAAGATCTAAATGTGAGATCCAAAACTGTAATACTCCTGAAAGAAAACATGATGAGTAATTTCTTAGACATCAACCTTAGCAAGATTTCCAGATCTGTCAGTTCAGGCAAGGGAAACAAAAGCAAAAATAAAAACTGGTGGCTCCATCAACTAAAAAGTTTTTGCACAGAAAAGGAAACAAACAAAATGATAAGGTAACATTGAATGGTAGAAAATTTTTGTAAATGATATATCCAGTAAGGGATTAATATCTAAAATATATAGAAAACACATATAATTTAATGCCAGAAAAACAGACAATCTGATTTAAAAAAAAAAAAAAAAAAGCAGAGGACCTGAATAGAGGTTTTTTTTTCTTTTTCCAAAGAAGACATGCAGCTAATCAAGAGAAACGTGAAAAGATGATCAACATCACTAATCAAGAAAATGCAAATTAGAACCACTATGAGATATCATCTCACACCAGTTAGAATGGTTGTATAAAAAAGAGAAGAAATTACAAGTGTTGAAGAGGGATGTGAAGAAAGAGGAAACCTTGTGCACTATGATAAGAATGCAAATTGGTGCAGCCACTATGGAAAACAATATGGAGGTTCCTCAAAAAATTAAAAATATAATCCAGTGATTCTGCTACGTATTTATTTGAAGAAAATGAAAACACTACATCAGAAGAATAAATGTTCTCTGTGTTTACTGAAGCATTATTTACAATAGCCAAGATATGAAAACAACCTAAGTGTCCAGGGATGGATAAATAAAGTTGTATATATACACAATGGAATATTATGTAGTCATTAAAAAGGAATGAAATCTTGCCAGTTAGTAACAATATGGATGAACCTAGAGAGTATTATGCTAAGTGAAATAAGTCAGGCAGTGAACAACAAATGGTAATTTCACTTACATGTGAACTGTAAACAAACAAACAAAATCAGGGAAAAAAAAAAAAAACAGATTCACGAAGACCAAAGTGCCTGCAGCCAAAGAGGAGGGGCTTGCAGTGGGTGAAGAGGATTAAGAGGTACAAATTTCAAGGTACAAAATAATTAGGTGTGGAAAGGAAAAATACAATATACAAATTAGAGTCAATAACACTGCAATATACTTGTTGTGGTGAGTGTTCTATAAGGTATTTAATTGATCACTATGTGGCATACCAGAAAGTAATTTAATGTTACATGTCAACTATACTTTATTAAAAAAATATGATTAGTAAAATAATCTAGTCACAAAAAACCCTCAAATATTATAAGATTCTAATTATAGGAGGTGTTTGGGGTTTCTGGGTAAGGAGTCATGGACAACGGGGAATTACTGTTTAATGGATACAGAATTGCAGTTTTATGAGAGGAAAAGTATTGTAGAGATAGATAGTGGTGATAGAAACCATTTCATTTATAATGAATATTATACAAAAAAATTAAATACCCAGGAATCAATTTCACCAAGGAGATAAAATATATGTTCACTAAAAAATACAAAACATTACAAAAATATTAAAGAAGATTAATTAAAAAAATGTCTCAGACTAATGGATTGGAAAACTTAAGATGATAATACTTCCCAAAGCAACCTATAAATTAAATGGAATAACTATTAAAATTCCAATGACCTTTTTTAAAAGTATTAGTTGAAATTCAAAGTCATATGAAATTACAAACGATATTGAAAAAAAAAGCTGAAAGATTCACAACTCCTGATTTAAAATTTAACATAAAACTCTATCGATCCAAACAATGTGATACTAGCATGCAAGTAGACATACAAATAACATAAAATTGAGAATGCAGAAATAATCCCAAATGTTTATGGTCAATTGATTTTAACAATGGTCCAATAACTTTTAATGGGGGAAAATAATGTTGTTTTCAACAATGATGAAGGGACAATTAGATAATCTCATAGTATTAATATTTATGAGAGAGGGATTCCTGTCCTAGAGTTGTAGGTGTGGCTGACCACACCTGATCTGACACTGGGCAGATTAGATTGATAAAAGTTTATTAGTCACATATACTTAGAGCCCGTCCATAGTCCACGGTGGGAACACACAATATGCTATGCAAGGTCACATTGGAGTTGCACTTAGGAACAAAATGAACAACCAGATGTAGGCAGGCTTTGTAGTATTAACAGGTTGGGGTGGCCTTGGTGCCTTCAGGATGATGTGATGATACGCTTGAATAATTCCATGGGCTGGCGGGGAACTGAAACTCATTGCTTAAGGATAAAAAGGAGCTGTATGTGGTTTGCTTGATAAGAACAGTTGTTTGGATAGGGGACCTATCTGCTAGAGCATAGTGAAGAATAGAAGTGGAAGTTAGGCTATATGAAACCTTGCCTATTTTATCAGATAACAAGTCAGCACATAATACTACACCATAATATTGGGCCTTTTGCCACACATATGCAAAATAATGATGTCAGATCTCTAATTCACCACATCCACAAATATTAAGTCAAAATGGAATGGTGCTCCAAGTACCGAAGCTAATGTTCTAAAACAACAAAGAAAACATCAATAAACCTTCATGACACCAGAATTAGCAATAGATTCTTAGGAAATATCTGATCTCCCACAATTACCAACACAGATGGACTGGGGTCATTGTGCTCAATAAGGTGAGCCAGTTACACAAGGATGAATGCTGCACAATTCCAGCTGTATGAAAGATGCAGGTAAGCCAAACTCATGGAAGCAAAGAGCTCATGGGGCAGTTCGGAAGCGGGAGGGAGCTAGAAATGGGAAGTTGTTTTTAAATACTGTAACAATTTCAGTTATGCAAGGTGAGGAATTTCTAGACATCTGCTCTAAAACACAGTGCCCAAATTTAAAAATACTGTATTGTACACTTAAAATTTTAAGGGTTTGGTTTCTAATTAAGAGTTCCTACGATAAGAAAACTTAAAAAATTGATTTCTTAAAAATTAAAAAAAAATGCATCAAAAAACATTATCAAACAAGTAAAAAGACAACTTATGGAATCCAAAAAAAAAAATTGTTTCCAAATCATATCTAATAAGGGTCAATATTTAGAATCTGTGAGAAGTCTTATAAGTCCACTTCATAAAAGACAAGCAATTTAAAAAACATGGTCAAACAATTTAAATATACATTTATATATACATTTCTCTCCAGGGGATTTACAAATGCTCCCAGGATTCTGGGATCGACCCCAGTGTCTGGGTCCTTGCTCAGCGGGGAGATTTCTTCTCCTTCTCCCCCCAGATGTTCTCTATCCCTATATCTGTCACTATCTCTGTCTCTCTCTCAGATGAATAAAGTACTTAAAAAAATTAAAGATGTTAAACATCATTAATAAAATGAATAAAAATAAAATTAATAAAATGGGATTTCAAATCCCATTGAGATACCACTTCATACCCACTAGAAATGCTATACTAAAACTGACAGAAAACAACAAGCATCGGTATGGGTGTGGAGAAACAGGAACAATTAAACATTGCTAGTGTGAAAGTAAAATGACATAATCACTGTGGAGAATGGTTTAGCAGTTCTTCCAGGAGTTAGAGATAGAATTAACATATAATCTGGTAATTATGTTCCTTAGTATATGTGCAAGAGAAATAAAAATGTATATTCACATAGGAACTTTTTATACATGTATGTTTATAGCAGCTTTATAATAGCCAAAAGGTTGAAATAACTCAAATGTCCATCAGTAAATGTATAAATGTACAAATTTGGGTACATATGTACAATGAGATATCAATAAAATAGAAAGATATATTGATAAATGTTCCCATTTGGATGAACCCAGAAAACATTATACTAAGTGAAATAAGCTGGACACAAAATGTCACATGTTGTTTGATTCCTTTGAAAAAAATATCCATAATAGGCAAATCCATAGAATCAGAAAGCAGATTAGTGGTTGTCAGGGCATAGGGCAACAGGCTACAGGGAGTGATTACTTAATGGACATGGAACATTCTTTTACAGTGATAAAAATGTGTTCAAACTAGAGATGGTGGTTATACAACATTGCAAATGCACTAAATGCCACTGAATTATACACTTTAAAATGGTTGTGTGTTTTTCTAACTAAATGCCACTGAATTATACACTTTAAAATGGTTGTGTGAATTTCACCTCCATTAAGCACACACATGCATTTGCTTCCACATATATGAAAATGTAAATTAGACTCAATTCTTCAGTCTTAAGTTTTATAAATTTTCAACTTCTGGAAAATAACATTGTTGAAAACCATGCTTGCTTCTCTAAAATTATGAAAGAAATATATAAGGTTCATCCATTCCTTATTTGGGTTTATACAAGTAAAATATACTAATCTAACACTAATGTGCCTGTGATATAAGCCTATATTTCCTGAAATTCTTTGATTAAAATTTTACTGATAGGAATTGAAAAATATATAATGAGAAATAACTTCATTTGAATTCTTAAGATTGATTAGTTAGATATTTTCTATTTTTCATTTCAACATCTCAAACCATGTATGCCTTCCTTGAGTATAGAGAGCCAAATAATTTGTATATTATATTTTTTCTATTACCAATAATTCAATTAAACATAGCCTTAAACACAAACTTGTCTTGTTCTGACTTACATTTATTTGAGAGCTAATGTAAGTGATCTATTTAATGTTATTTTCTGAAATACTATCTTCATATGATATCTCAGGCTTCTTCTCAGGAATGGTATGACACTTCAGGGAGTTACTTGATCTGTGCAAAATGAGCATGAAGCTATTGCTGTCTTGTTAGACTATAGGGAGCTAAAGAATGAACACCAGGTGCATCCTGTGGTAAGTTTTGTGAGTACTGCTTCCCTTTATTTGGAACCAGATGACAAACTTGAAATGTACTAAACATTTTATGACAGATACTGACAGAAATAAGAGATTTTTTTTTTCTGAAGAAAGGGAAAATATTGTGAAGAGAAAGAATTTACAATGAATAACCAAGGTACATTAGAGGAGAGAATGCTCATCATTATCTTGATTTTTTTTTTTTTATTCAGTATTTCCCACACTTAAATATCTTTCCTTCCAGATTGTTTTAGAAAGTCTAGTTTTGTGACATAACACATGTCAGGGCAAGGTCACACATAACAGGATGCTTGAAGAAGTACCAATGGACTGGGGAATATAGATTTTAATATCAACAGGTTCAAGTTGCTGACAGATTGGACATACTTGCTAAGACATCTGATCCCACAGGAAAAGTGCATTTCAGAAATTGATAGCTGATCTGACTGTTCTAGTGTACTGGGAAAAGGAAAGGAGAAAGAATGTGTTAAGGTTGAATGAACTTGTAGTTTTCTGATTAAATTTTGTGATTCTGCTCAATTTTAATTATTAAGAATGTATAATAAACTAAGATAAAAATTAAAGTATTTTTTTCATAGAGAATTTTTTTTCATAGAAATAAGTGTATACACATTTATTAGTTGAGGTTTTGTTTGGTGAAAGAATAAAAGTTCTGTGTAGGACCTCCAAAAATACGTATCACAGATACATTATATATTTCCATAATTATGTCCAATAGAGTCATGTCACCATTATGAGGAAATATTGCAACAGAACACATTAATAATTTTTCTTCGAATATATTGAACCTTAAAACAGATAACATCATGTCTCTTAATAGTTTTTTCCAATAAATTCCGAAGGATGTTTCTAAAGCAAGACTCTATCAAAGATAAGGAAAGCAAAGATGAGAACTGCCACTGAGAATTAGTCTAATATAGGTTTCAAGTGAGGGTATTGATTAATTACAAGGGGAAGGAAGCTAGCTTTAGAGCCTTTGACGGAATATTTTGGGGTCTTCCTTGACTCTTCCTGTTCCAGAGTAAATGTTTGCTGTTGTTGTTGTTGTTTTTCTCCTTTCTCCAGAACTTGCAAAAATCCAAAAATAAAAGAGCACAATAATAACATATCAAAAGATCTTTATAAATTCAAATGACAAAATAATCATTTATATTCGAATGTTACATAGCTCACTCTGCCCTCTTTATATTTATATACATGTGTGTGTGTGTACTTATGTACATATGTATATACCTACATATATAAACTTTTTACTGTGTAGTAAATTTTATTTAAAATGAATAAATAATCCTTTTCAATGAAAATATAAAAAGTCATTGTATCGAGATTTTTTTATCCAAATGTTTTGTTAAATTACTACTTAAAACCTAATATAATATTTCAATGGCCACTTAAAAAGAAAACCTTAAACACTGTTGGTGTGTGGTAGAGAACACAGAAAACTATGCTAAAAAATCAATCATTTTCGTAATCTCCATGATGGGAGAGACTGTTCATGGATCATATAGCATTGTGCTTCTATCAGTAAATTGGAATAAACCTTAAGATCTGGTTTTAATTGTAGTTACTCTGGCTATACATCTTATATAATAAGGTTACCATTTTCATCAAACCCACTGAAAGGGCAAATACTACCATACCTTTCACAGAAATATAGTAGTCTCTCCTTATCCATTGAGGGATATGTTCCAAGACCCCCAGCTGATGCCTGAAACTGTGGTTAGTACCAAGCTCTATATAACCATGTGTTTTGTTTTTTTTTTCCTAAACACACAAGGCTATGGTAAAGTTTAATTTATAAATGAGGAATGGTGAGAGCTTAGCAATTACTAATAATAAAATAAAAATATAACTACATTATATTAAACTTAAATGAATGTGATTTCACTTTCTTAAAAAAATATCTTGAAAGTACTCACCCTTTTTCTTGTGATAATGTGAGATAAAAAATGTCTACATGATAAGGTGAAGTGAAATGAATAACATATATATTAGCATTGGGGTACTGCGGACCTGATGATTCACCAGTGGGATTATCTGCTTTGGACCATTGTTGACTGAGGGTCACTGAAACTGTGGAACGCAAAACCACCAATAAGAAAGTGCTAAGGTATTCCCCATTTCAAAATTCTGCCTGCCCTTCTACCCCACTTCAATTGTTTTGACTCTTCCATACTTAAACCTAGATACAGAACAAGAAGCTGTAGTATGGAAATGGAGTACCCAGATAGCTAATGTAGAAAGTTTTGTCCTAATCCTCCCTCAAGATGGCACAAACAAATTAGGGAAAAATTGAAAGGCATTTTAGCCAATTTGGATATCTATCTACTCTTCTCAAAAGTACTTTTGGGAATCACAATAAACATTTATTTCTCTGTAGCAAACAACTAGTCTAATTTTTTTATGTTATTTAAAGATATATAGAAATATTCGACATAATTATAGAGAAGAATTATTTTCAATTTCAAAATACTGAAGACAAAACCAAACTATTTCCTCTCTTAACCTATGGTCAGATTTGTAATATCACCTTAAAGCTAAATATAAATCTTGTTATTTAAAAATATTACCAAAGATTTTCAGAGTTTTCATTGTTTTTTAAAGAGTATCTTTTAAAAACTAAGATGTATTTTTATTTCCATTTTTTTCCACTTTGTCCTTGCTCCCCCATTTACCTTAATGTCACTTTCTCACCCTTGTTGTTCTTCTGTCTTTCTTAAAAATATCTTACATGGTGAGAGAGACATTAACATTTTATACATATCTATTATATCTATGGATATATATATATATATATATATATATATATCAGAAATAACAATATATCTATATGTCACAACACCCTCATTGCTAATGCTGACTTCCAAAAATAAAACTCTCAGCATTTTCTTCCCATGTTTCCCAAACTACTATATATTTAACCACTGTCTTTCCCTTAATGTTCTGAACTTTTAGTGCAACCTCTTATCTGATCTAATTCTCTTCAAGTCCCTCTTCACTATGGTGAGAAGGGGGAGGTGAGATAAATTCAAGCATTGCATCTGCCATATTTAAATAACTCTTCTTAAACAATGTCTAAATCTTGATACCCATAAGCAAGCTTTATATGTTTTGCATGTGCGTTCACAGTTAGTAATTGAATGAGTACATTGACATTAGGGTCAATGTATGTATGCACAGTTTATTTTACTTTTATTTTTAATATATAATGTATTTATTTTCAAGGAAAAATAAGAAGTTCAATACCACATTTTATCTAAATTTAAGAACTCCAAAGAGCTTCATATGAAGAAAGTAGGAATGATCTAATGTGTAAGCTTATTGATTGGAAATACATAAGTGATTTAAGTTTTTGCATAACAACTTTTTCTAAAAATTTAATATAGTTAATGAAATATAATGATCATATTTACAGCAAGAATTATAATATTAGACAATGAACATTTGTACTATTGATTATATTCCCCTCAAGATCATTTCTATTCCTTTACAGTTGATTCCTTAAAGAAAGCATCCTTCAATAATAACAGATCATCTGATTTTCCAGGTTATATTTTCACCCATCTATTTATTGTACCACTACTTCATTAAGGAAATGAATGCACAAAACATATTCTTAATCATATATACTTTTTTTCATTTTTTATGTTGGTAATTCTTTTTTTTTTAACATTTTATTTCTTTACTTAACATATAGAGATACCAAGTAGGCAGAGAGGCAGGAAGAGAGAGAGGATGAGAAACAGGCTTCCTGCTGAGCAGAGAGCTCAATGTGGGGCTTGATCCCAGGATCCTGGGATTGTGACCTGAGCTGAAGGCAGAGGCTTTCATCCACTGAGCCTCCCAGGAGCCCCATATGTTGGTAATTCTTAAAATTTATACATTAATCTTTTGTTTTAGAAGTAACTTTGGGGAAGGAGAGAGGCAAGATGGCAGAGGAGTAGCAGACTGAAATGATATCAGGTTGCAGGAGTTCAGCTAGATAGATATCAAACCATTCTGAACACCTACAAACTCAACAGGAGATCGAAGAGAAGAGCAGCAATTCTAGGACAGAAAATCGACCACTTTCTGAAAGGTAGGAGGTGCAGAAAAGTGATCCAAAATGACAGTAAGAAGAACTGCCGGGGGAGGGACCAGCTCCTGGCGGCAGAGCAGTGGAGCACAAAATCAGAGCTTTTAGAAGTTTCCTCCACTGAGGGACATCATTCCAGAGGCTAAACAGCAGTGGATCCCTTGCAGGGATAGTGTGGTCTCAGGACCCTCGAGGTCACTGAAAGGTCAGAGATGTCTGAGTTTAACAGAGCTCCCAGGTGTCAGAGCAGGGAAGTTGACTACAGAGACAGCTGAGGAGTGAGCTCTCAGCTCGGGGTTAACTTAAACTGTGATCCATGGCACAGTCGACCACTGTTCTTTGAGTAGGGACCCCACAATTGGCATATCCAGGGAGACTCACCTTCCTCCTCTGGAAGCAGGTATCTGCTGGGTTTGGAGACTCCAAATGGGGCTGTGTGCAAGAGACAGAGATGCTCGGTCACAGTCTGGGTGAGCCCAGAACATGGCCGGAGACCAAGGAGATGGGAGTGATTGACCCCTTTTCTCTGGGGACACACTGAGGGATGGGGCCCTGAGCTCTCAGCTCCTCTGGGCTGGAGATTGGGAGGCTGCCATTTTCAATCCTGTCCTTCAGAGCTCTACCGAAAGCATTCAGGGAACAAAAACTCTGGATAGCGAACTGAAGCAGACTTCTTAGCCTGGCCTCTGGCAAAGGCAGGGCAATTCCACCTCAGACAAAGACATTTGAAAATCATTAAAACAGACCCCTCCCCCAGATCAGCAAGAACATCCAGCCAAGACCAAACTCACTGATCAAATAGGACAGCAAAACTACAGAGCCAGGGGAAAGCAATGCATGGAATTAATGGGTTTCTCCCCATGATCCTTTAGTCTTGCAAAGTTAAATTAAATTTGTTTATTTATTTTTTCTTATTCTAATTTTTTAAACTTTCCTCTTTCCTCTTTTAACTTTTTTTTAACTAGTTTATCAACAATATCTTTCTTAAAAAATATTTTTAAACCTTCACTTATAGTCATATTTTATCTTTCATTGTATTTAAACTTATTTTTTGGATACATATAAGTTTTTGTTTCTCTAAAAAAATTTAGATACAATTTCTTCTAATAGATCAAAATATACCCCTAAATCTAGCAGAGAGCTTTAGTCTTGTCTCCAACCTGAGCACAATCTCTCTTTTTTTTCCCTCTTCTTATTTCTGTTTCCAACCAACTTATCTTATCAATACCTTTTATAGAATTCTTTTAAATTTGATCTTTATAGTCATATCCTATCCCTTCATCGCGTTTACCCTTATTTTTTTTTTTTTTATTTTATTTATTTTTTTTTGCTTTTCTGCCAAGTTTTTATTTAAATTCCAGTTAGTTGGCATACAGTGTAGTATTAGTTTCAGGTATAACATACACTAATATTAGTTTCAGGTATATTATACAATATGGTGATTGATCACTTACATACAACACCCAGTATTCATCACAACAAGTGCCCTGCCTAATCCCCATCACCCATTTAACCCATCACCTGCCCACTTGCCTTCTGGTAACCATCAGTTTGTTTTCTTTAATTAAGAGTCTGTTTCTTGGATTGTCTCTCCCTGTTCCCCCCATGTTCATTTGTTTTGTTTCTTAAGTTCCACATGTAAGTGAAATCATATGGTATTTGACTTTCTCTCACTGACTTATTTTTTTTTAATTTTTTATTTTTTATAAACATATATTTTTGTATATATGTTTGTTTCTTTCTTTAAAATTTTAGAAGGTTGTTTCTTCTAAGAGACCAAAATACACCCAAAATCAAATGGATGTCTCTTTTCTATTTGTCTCTGTTCTATTCACCAGTCTCTCGCTCTCTCTCTCCATATATCTATATCTATATCTATATCTATATATAGATATATATATTTTTTAGTTTCTTTTTACCCGCTTTCTTCTCCCTCCAGTTGGGTTCTCTTCTGATTTGATTGGCACACATTCTGGGGTCTTTTAGTATTTTATACTCTCATTCATATATTCTAATCTGGATAAAATGATGAGGTGAAAAAAAAAAACTTACCACAAAAAAGGGAACAAGAGGTTGTACTAATGGCTAGGGACCTAATCAATACAGGCATTGGTAATATATCAAATCTAGAATTCAGAAAAGTCCTGAAGGATATTAGAGAAACCTTACTGGAGAAATAAAATCCTTTTCTGAAAAAATAATGGAAATAAAATCTAAACAAATTGAAATAAAAAAAGGTAATAATGAGATGCAATCAAGAATGGAGGCTCTTACTGCTAGGATAAATGAGGCAGAAGAGAGAATTAGTGATATAGAAGACCAAATGATGGGGGAATAAAGACGCTGAGCAAAAGAGAGACAAAGAACTACTGGACCATGAGGGGAGAATTCAAGAGATAAGTGATACCATAAGATGAAAAAAATCCTGAAAGCAGCTAGGGACAAGAAGTCTGTAACATACAATGGTAAAAATATTAGATTGGCAGCAGACTTATCCACAGAGACCTGGCAGGTCAGAAGAACTGACATGATATATTCAGAGAACTAAATGAGAAAAATATGCAGCCAAGAATACCATATCCAGCTTGGCTACCATGGAAAATATTAGGAGAGATAAAAAGCTTTCAGGAAAAACAAAAATTAAATGAATTTGCAAACACCAAACCAGCCCTAGAAGATATACTGAAAGAGGTCCTCTGAGCAAAGGGAGAGACTAAAAGTAGTAAACCAGAAAGGAACAGAGACCATATACAGTAACAGTACATTATAGGCAATACAATGGCACTAAATTCTTATCTTTCAGTAGTTACCCTGAATGTAAATGGGCTAAATACCCTAATCAAAGGACATAGGGTATCAGAATGGATAAAAGAAAACAAGACCCATCAATATGCTGTCTACAGGAAACTCATTTTAGACCCAATGACACCCCCAGATTTAACGTGAGGGGTTGGAAAACCATTTACCATGGTAACAGATATCAAACCTGGGGTGGCAATCCTCATATCAAATAAATTAGATTTTAAGTCAAAGACTATAATAAGAGATGAGGAAGCACATTCTACCATACTTAAAGGGTCTGTCCAATAGAAGATCTAATAATTTTAAATATCTATGCCCCTAACATGGGATCAGCCAACTATATAAACCAATTAATAACAAAATCAAAGAAACACATCAACAATAATAAAATAATAAGAGGGGACTTTAACACCCCCTCACTGAAATGAACAGATCATCCAAGCAAAATATCAACAAGGAAATAAAGACTTTAAATGACACACTGAAATAGAAGGACAGCATAGATAGATTTAGAAGACTCCATCCCAAAACAACAGAATACACTTTCATCTCTAGTGTACATGACACATTCTTCAGAATATATCACATCCTGGGTCACAAATTAGATCTCAACTAGTACCAAAAATATTGGGATCATTCCCTCCGTATTTTCAGATCACAATGCTCTGAAGCGAGAACTCAATCACAAGAGGAAAGTTGGAAAGAACCTAAATATATAGAGGTTAAAGAGCATCCTACTAAAGAATGAAGGAGTCAACCAGAAAATTAAAGAAGAATTGAAAAAAAAAAAAAAACTCATGGAAATAAATGATAATGAAAACACAATTGTTGAAAATCTGTGAGACACAGAAAAGACGGTCCTGAAAGGAAAGTATATAGCGATACAAGATATAAGAAACAAGAAACAAGGAAGATCTCAAGTACACAACCTAAAGGAACTGGGGAAAAAATAGCAAAGAAAGCCTAAACCCAGCAGGAGAAGAGAAATAATAAAGATCAGAGCAGAAATCAATGAAATAGAAACAACAACAACAACAACAACAAAACAAAACACAACACAACAAACAACAGTTGAACAAATCAACAAAAGTAGGAGCTGGTGCTTTGAAGGAATTAATAAGATTGACAAACCCCTGGCCAGACTTATCAAAAAGCAAAGAGAAAAAGCCCAAATAAAGAAAATCATGAATGAAAGAGGAGAGATCACAACCAACACGAGAGAAATGCAATTATAAGAGCATATTATGAGCAACTATATGCCAGCAAATTTGACAATCTGGAAGAAATGGATGCATTCCTAGAGACATATAAACTACCAAACCTGAACCGGGAAGAAATAGAAAACATGAACAGACCCATAACCAATAAGGAGTTTGAAACAGTCATTAAAAATCTCCCAACAAACAAGAGTCCAAGGCCAGACGGCTTCCCAGGGAAATTCTACCAAACATTTAAAGAAGAAATAATACCTATTCTTCTGAAACTGTTCCAAAAAATAGAAATGAAGGAAACCTGACAAATTCAATTTATAAGGCCAGCATTACCTTGACCCCAAAACCAGATAAAGACACCATAAAAAAAAAAACAAAAAAAACAAAAAAAACAAAAAAAAAACAGAATTACAGACCAATATCCTTGATGCATACAGATGGAAAAATTCTCACCAAAATACTAACCAGTAGGGTCAAACAGTACATTAAAAGGATTATTCTCCACGCCCAAGTGGGATTTATTCCTGGACTGAAAGTTTGGTTCAACATCTGCAAATCAATCAATGTGATACAATACGTTAATAAAAGAAAGAACAAGAACCATATGATACCCTCAATAGATGCTGAAAAAGCATTTGACAAAGTTTAGCATCCTTTCCTGATCAAAACTCTTCAAAGTGTAGAGATAAAGTGTACATGCCTCAATATCATCAAAGCCATCTATGAAAAACCCACAGTGAATATCATTTTCAGTGCGGAAAAACTGAGAGCTTTTCCACTAAGACCAGGAACATGGGAGAGATGTCCACTATCACAACTTCTATTCAATATAGTACCAGAAGTCCTCGCCTTAGCAATCAGAAAACAAAAAGAAATTAAAGGCATCCAAATAGGCAAAGAAGAGGTCAAGCTCTCACTCTTTGCAGATGATATGATACTTTATGTGAAAAACCTAAAAGACTCCAATCCGTAACTGCTAGAACTCATACAGGAATTCATGTAAGTGGCAGGATATAAAATCAATGCACAGAAATCAGTTGCATTTCTATACACCAACAACAAGACAGAAATTAGACAGAAAAGAGAATTAAGAAGCCTATCCCATCTACAACTGCACCCAAAACCATAAGATACCTAGGAATAAACCCAACCAAAGAGGCAAAGAGTCTGTACTCAGAAAACTATAAAGCACTCATGAAGGAAATTGAGGAAGACACAAAGAAATGGAAGAGCATTCCATGCTTGTGGGTTGAAAGAACAAATATTGTGAAAATGTCTATGCCACCTAAAGCAATCTATACATTTAATGCAATCCCTATCAAAATACCATCCACTTTCAAAGAAATAGAACAAATAATCCTAACATTTTTATGGAACCGGAAAGACCCTGAATAGCCGGAGGAATGATGAAAAAAGAAAACCAAAGCTGACTGCATCATAATTCCAGACTTCAAGCTCTATTACAAAGCTGTAATCATCAAGACAGTATGGTACTGGCACAAAAACAGACACATAGATCAATGGAGCAGAATAGAGAGACCAGAAATAGACCCTCAACTCTATGGTCAGCTAATTTTTGACAAAGCAGGGAACAATGTCCAGTGAAAAAAAGACAGTCTCTTCAAATGGTGTTGGAAGAATTGGACAGCCACATGCAGAAAAATAAACCTGGACCACTTCCTTTATCACACACACAAAAAGACTCAAAATGGGTAAAAGATCTCAATGTGAGACAGGAATCCATTCAAATCCTTGAGAAGAACACAGGCAGCAACGTTTTGATCTCAGCCATAGCAACTTCTTCCTAGAAACATCACCAAAGCAAAGAAAGCAAGGGCAAAAATGAACTATTGTGACTTCATCAAGATGCAAAACTTTTGCACAGTGAAGGAAACAGTCAACAAAACCAAAAGACAACTGACAGAATGGGAGAAGATATTTGCAAATGACACATCAGATAAAGGGCTAGTATCCAAACTCTATGAAGTACTTATCAAGTTCAACACCCAAAAAACGAATACTCCAATAAAGAAATGGGCAGAGGATGTGAACAGATATTTCTTCAAAGAAGACATCCAGATGGCAACAGACACATGAAAAAAAAATGCTCAACATCACATGGCATCAGGGAAATACAAATCAAAACCACCAGGAGATACCGCTTCACACCAGTCAGAATGGCTAAAATTAAGAAGTCAGGAAATGACAGATGTTGGAGAGGATGGGGAGAAAGGGGAACCCTCCTACACTGTTGGTGGGAAGCCAAGCTGGTGCAGCTGCTCTGGAAAACAGTATAGAGGTTCCTCAAAAAGTTGAAAATAGAGGTACCCTATGACCCAGTTATTACGCTACTGGGTATTTACCCTCAAGATACAAATGTAGTGATCTGAAGGGGCATGTGTACCCAAATGTTTACAGCAGCAATGTCCACAATAGCCAAACTGTTGTAAGAACCTCGATGTTTATCCACAGATGAATGGATAAAGAAGATGTGGTATATGTACCCAATGGAATACTATGCAGCCATCAAAGGAAATGAAATCTTACCATTTTCAAAGACATGGATGGAACTAGAGGGTATTATGCTGAGCAAAATAAGTCAATCAGAGAAATATAATTACCATATGAGATCTCTTATATGAGGAATTTTAGCGGCAGAGTGGGGGATTTGGGGAGTAGGGAAGGAAAAAATGAAACAAGATGAGATTGGGAGGGAGAGAAACCATGGTAGACTTTTAATCTCACCAAACAAACTGAAGGTTGCTGGGGGGAGAAGGGGTATGTAGAGGATGGTTGGGTTATGGACATTGCAGAGGGTATGTGACATGTGTAAGCTTGATGATTCAAGACCTGTATCCCTGGGGAAAAGGATACATTATATTTTAATAAAAATAATTAAAAAAAGAAGTAACTTTGGGATATACTATATATAGATTATAAAATTTAAAAACATTACATTTTTAAATATTAAAATATTTATATAGAAAAATAAACCATTATCATATTTAAAATTTCTGTTAATTCAAGAGAGCATCTTTTTCTCTGAAATTGTTCATAGATAACTTCTGAGATATTGATTCCAGCATTTTATAATGAAGGCTCTGTTTTATTTAGATAATAGACAAGTATTACATAAACAAATTGAGATCTGTAGATAATGACAATGTCTACAACAGACATTCACATATTACCAGCCTAATTTTTTAATGGTAGATGCTTTTCTAAATACTAAAACCTAAGCAATACAGGAATTTACAAGATTCAAAAGAGTGCCACAAATATGATACAGGGTTGAGACATTTATTTTTATTTTGTGTAACAAATTATTTATTAAAGCCCTAACATGTGAGAAAAAAATTCAGAGAAGACAAAATGATTTGACCTGAGATGTTCATTGAATATTGTTTGATGGTTGATGTTTTTCCTTGGCAACATCAGACCTAAGTCCCAGAGCTCATTTATTTGTGAAAAAGCATTAATGGCATTGTAGTTTTATTCTGTAAAGTATAATTTAATGAACAAAGTATAAATCTAGATATTTGAGAAAAAGTTTTGAGCTAATTAAAACAAAAATAAAAAGCATGTGACCTTATATTTTACACCAATGAAAATAAAACATGAAGATTAGAAAATGTGTTTTGGTTGAGACACTTACAAAATAGTATGGTGTAATGAATCTGCCTATTACTGTTCTATTACTAAGGCTCATTGGCCATTTTCCTAAAGACCAATTTAAAAATATTTTTGTAGGGGAACTTGAATAGATCAGTTGGTTAAGCATCCAACTCTTGATTTTAGAGTTTCAGGTCATAAGATCAAGACATACATTAGGTTCCACACTGGGCATGGAGCCTGCTTAAGGTTATCTCTCTCTCTCTGCCCCTTCCCTACCTCTCTCTTTCCTTCCGCAAAATATACACATTTGTGTGTGTGTGTGTGTGTGTGTGTGTGTGTGTGTGTGTAGTATTGATGCATCTCTTGGTTAAATATGTCAAATATTTATAGGAAAATTTTCACACATCTTTAACTAAAATAATAGCTATTTAGTCTCTGGTCATACATTTTCAAAGTCATGGTTGAAGAAGCATATATGTGATTCTTATGTATTAATGGACCTAATTCAATCTAAATATCAACGTCAATCAAAGTATAAGAGACATAAAGACAGATAAAGCACTAAAGTCTGTGGAGGTGGTTGAGGATATTCACTCTATGCTGCTGAGAAGTAACTAGTTCCTTAGGTCGATGCTAATTGTAGGAAGCAATTAACATTGAAATAATTGAGGAAAAATGCATGAGAAGTCAATGAATCCTCTCTAACCCACCCCCTTAAAGATGTTTAGTAGAGCATCTTTCAGCGCAGTTTACACTAAAGCCATAGCAATTTCAAAGTAAATCATTGGTCCCATAAACAGACACTTCTAGGTACTTATAGGAAGCTTTAAAATTGTTTTTTTTTTAATTGCAAAATGGATCTGTGTCATTATTCACGAAATGATAATGAGGATGTAACTTTCCATCCATCTATGACAAAATAGTGTTACCTTAATCTGAAGATATTATGTTTCATAATATAGTAATGAGTAAATGTGAGCTCAAATTACATTTCAGCAGTAGCACCATGCTTCATTTAAAATAGTAATTCAGAAATATTTCATAAAATTCAATTAATATTTTGTATAATATTATCTCAGTTATGGAAACAAACATAATAATAAAAATGACAATATTAAGCCTCACTTATTCCATAAGAGAGGAAAATGATGGATTAGAGCATAACATGAAAGGAAATTATGGATTCTACAGTTCAATGTAACAATGCCCAAAGCTAATAACTGAGGCAGTATATTTTAAGAAGCATGCACTGAACTTCCTAGAGTGAATAAGGCACTGGTATTGCTCAATGTTATTATGAGTAAATACTGAAGATAAAAGAGCTAAATTATTTTTAATAATTTCACCTCAAAATATTTAATACTTCCCTCTTTATACATAAGCTATCTGAATAGACCAATGTTTTTTATAATGTCTGTGAAAATAGAGCCAGACCATGTATCTGCAACCTAAAAGATATCTCACTGGATTAAGGAAATATTTTTAAGCTACATGCTACATAGCACAAAACATAGTCTATTAATAAAGGTGGGGAAAAATGCAAAGAAAAAACAAAAGACTTCTTGAGTCATTACTGGGTAGGTGGAGACAAAAAGGGCAAGTAGAATGGATTATTCAGACTAGCTCCAGCTCAATTTGTTTCGTATATTGGAAATGCAGGTAAAGTTTCATTTGAACAAAAATTCCATGGTTGAAAAAATAAACTCTATTAAAAGACATCAGGTGATCTATGATAAATCACAAAGCACGGAAAAAGATCATAAGTTATTAACATAGTTTTCCAAGATAAGTGGTTTTGGGAGTATGCATGTTCTTGGACTATTCTGAAATATAGTCATCACAAAGCTACTTAGAAATTTAGTTAATGTTTTGAAATAACATATAACAAATATTAAAAAAGTAAGATGAAACCAGAGAGTAAACCAAAGGGTAAGAGATTCTTTAATCATAGGAAACAAACTGAGGGTTGCTGATGGGGGGGGTGGAGGAAGGGGTAACTAGTGATGAACATTAAGGAGGGCATATGGATGAATCACACACTTGTACCTCTGAGACCAATAATGCATCATATTATATATATATACATGTATATATATAGAATACATCATATGTATAATATGTATATGTATAAATGTATATGTATATCATATGTATATACATCATATGTATAATACATCATATTATATATATATACCATGTATATATATATACCACGTATATATATATATATATATACCACACACACGTATATATGTATAAACATATATGTATAAAATATATGTTTATACATATATATGTATAAAATATATGTTTATATATGTATAAAATATATGTTTTTGCTCAACAAAGTTATAAGTTAGGAGAAAAGAAAACGACTTTTTTTTTTTTTTTTTTTTTGCCTTGTAACAAATTATTTTGGATTTAGGATTCTCAGTACAATGACTATTTCATGTTTTGTAAATAATTATGTTAAAGTGTTTGTTGATGTTTTGACTAGACTGAGAACATTTAATTCTTTACCCAAGAAATAGGAATTTATTTTATGTGGTCTACTCTACAGCATATTTACTCTAAACAAAAAGAGCCTTACTTTTGGACATTAAATAAAATACATTAAAACTATGTTTGTTCCTCAACAAGATATTAGCCCTGAATTCAAGAGTACATTAAAAGGATCATACCACCTGATGAAGTGGGATTTATTCCAGCCATGCAACATCAGCAAATCAATAAATAAGATACACTGCATTAACAGAATGAAAGATAGGACTCATACAATCATTCCAATAGTTGCAAAAAAGCCATTTGACAAAATTCAAACCTTAAGTGATAAAAATCTCAAAAAAAACTGGAAAGGGAATATACCTTGACAAAATAAAATCCATCTATGATAAGCCCACAACTACCATCATACTCAAAAATGAAAAGCTGAAAGGTTTTCCTTCTAGGTCAGGAAAAAAGCAAGGATGCCGACTCTCACACTCTTGTTCAACATAGTGCTGGGATTCCCAGCTATGCCATTTAGTCAATAAAAAGGAATAAAAAGAATCCAAATCAGAAAGGAAAAAGTACAATTTTACCTATTTGTGGATGACATAATCTTAGAAAGTGAAAATTCTGAAGTATCCTAAAAACTGCTAGAACTAATGAATTAATTCAGTAACGTTGCAGAACACAAAATCAACAAAGATCAGTTATATTTCATACACTAACAATGAAGAGAAATTAAGAAAGGAATCTATTTGTGGGGCACCTGGGTGGCTCAGTGGGTTAAGCCACTGCCTTTGGCTCAGGTCATGATCTCAGGGTCCTGGGATCGAGTCCTGCATTGGGCTCTCTGCTCGGCGGGGAGCCTGCTTCCCTCTCTCTCTCTCACTGCCTGCCTCTCCGTCTACTTGTGATTTCTCTCTGTCAAATAAATAAATAATTTTTTTTTTTAAAAAAGAAAGCAATCTATTTGCAATAACAAAGAGTAAAATACCTCAGAATAATTAAACCAAGGAGGGAAAATTTCTGTACACTGAAAACTATGACATTCATGGAGGAAACTGAAGAAGACACAGATGAAAAGAACTAGAAGTGCCATATTCTTGGATTGGAATAATTAATATTGAAATGTCCTTTCCATCCAAAGTATCTATAGATTTAGTGTAATTCCTATCAAAATCCCAGGGGCATTTTTCACAGGTTAAAAAAAAAAATCCTCAAACTTGTAAGAAACCACAAAAGATCTCCAAACAGTCCCTCAACTGCAAACTTGAGAAAGGAGAACAAAGCTGGAGGCATCACAGATACTGACTGCAAACTATATCACAAATTTGTTATAAATCAAAACCCTATGACACTGGCATAAAAACAGACACATAGACTGATGGAACAGAGCTGAGAACCCAGAAATAACCACCTGCTTATATATTCAACTGATATTTGACAAGGATGTCAGGAACACACAATGGAGAAATGATGGACTCTAAAAGAAATAATGCTGGGAAAATTCAACTTCCACCATGCAAGAGAATTAAAACAAACCCCTACATTGCATCACTCACAAAAGAGTTCAAAATGCATTTAAAACTTAATAGAAGACTTGAAGCTGTATAAAGTATACAAGAAAACCCATGGGAAAACTTCCTTGATATTAGACTTAGCAACATTTTTTTTGGATGTGACTCAAAATCATGAGCAAAAATAGCAAAAACACAAAAGTGTGACTACATTAAACTAAAAATCTTCACAGCAAACAAAACAATGAACAAGATGAAAAGACAGCTTATGAAATGGGAGAAAATACTTGTAAAGCACATATTCGATAAGAGGTTAGTATCTGAAACAAATAAGGAACTAGGATAGCTCAATACCACAACAAATAATAATGTAATTAAAAAATGGCAGATGGTCTGAATAGACTTTTTTCCTTCCCTAAACAAGACATAGATGGCCAAAAGGTACTTGAAAAGATGATCAACCTATCTAATCATCATTTATGGTAGTTGTTCAAAAATTTAAAAACAGAATTATAATATGGCCCAACAATCCTACTTCTGGGTATATATATCTAAGAGAAGCAATGTCAGTATTTGAGAAAGATATCTGTATTCTCATGTTTATTGCAACATTGTTCACAATAGCTAAGTCATAGTAGCAACCTAGGTATTCATCCACAAATGAATGTAGAGACACACACATACATACATGACGGATTATTAATCAACCATTAGAAAGAAAGAAATTTTTCCATTAATAATAACATGAGTGAAACTGGGGGACGTTATACCAATTGGAATAAGATAAAGAAAGATAATGTCTGATATCACTTTTGTATAATTTTTTTTAAAAGCCAATTTCATAGAACTAGAAATAGAGAATAGAATAATGGTGCCAACGTTGCCTTCCATTTGTCAATTAGCAGCAGATGTGATCAATTTATATGATAGTCTAAAAAATAAGTATCTTTCCCAAATCCCACTGGGATTATTGTATACTTCTTTAGAAATATGTAGACTCTAGTCTATACATTTGAGAAGTCACCAGTTTTAAGCTCTTGGATAATTTACTAATATATCTGCACATTAGTTTTCTCTTTGGTAAAGTGGAGCCAATAACAATACCTATCTCCTAAGGTTGTTATTAGCATTTAATGTGGTGATATTTATAAAGTGATTAGAAACGGAGGGACATATATTAAGCATTTATGACATTGTTAAGGAAAATTTTTAAAAAAATATAAGAGCCAATTTCAAAGAACTAAATTCTAGTGAATTAAAATCAATCTTAAATATACACTCTGTATGATGTTTCGTATTTTTAATTTATTTTAATATTTGTTATAATTAACTTAGCAAATATATTTGATAATTACTTTACCCATAGCTTTGAGGAAAAAAATAAATTTACAAGGAGGAACTTAAAAGTTACAGTTTTACTTTATTTGTTGAATAGTAGATTTTTTAAAGATTTTATTTATTTATTTGACAGAGAGAGACAGAGAGATGGAACACAAACAGAGGGAAGAGAAGAGGGAGAAGCAGGCTCTCTGTCAAGCTGGAGCCCACTGCCAGGCTCAATTCCAGGACCCCAGGATCATGGCCTGAGCCAAAGACAGACTTTGATGATTTAGTCACTCAGGTGCCCCTCTTGAATAGTAGATTATGTGATTTGATAACTTTATAGGTAAATTATTTCATAGTATGTCTTGTCTAAAATTATGAGAATAGTCAGTGATCTAGAAGATATATTAAGAAATATAAAATAAAATAGGTAAAGTAATGTGACCATATTACACAAATAGCTATGGTATTTAATATCTATACAACACAATAAAGGGGGATGTACTGACTTATATTAACTCTATTTCAGGGACTCTAAAATGATACTAATTATAAATGCATGATTTCATCAGCTAAGAAAAAAGCTGTAAATTATACCATAAGAAAATGGTTCTTAGGATAGAAATGTGCTCTTATGCTATACATATTTAAAGATCCCTTTTAGACATAGTAAAACATATATACCAATTTAGATACTAATTCCATGAATAAATAAGAGAGACAATTTGCGAAATTAACTGATTAAGATATTCTTAGAGTGATTTTTATGTGTGTATTTTTTTTCTAGTCATTAAGAATGATAGGAAGACTGCATGTTTATAAGGAATATAATACTCTCTTCACCATTTTCTCTGAGCCACTGACATCTTTTTATGTGTTTTTGTGATTCGATTACAAGATTTGAAACAACAACAGCAAACATTTTTAGAAAGTGGCCAGGAATAACATCTCTTCCTTAAATTGCCCTTAATATTTTTTTTTAATTTTTTATTTTTTATAAACATATATTTTTATCCCCAGGGGTACAGGTCAGGGAATGCAAGCTGGTGCAGCCACTCTGGAAAACAGCATGGAGGTTCCTCAAAATGTTGAAAATAGAACTGCCCTATGACCCAGCAATTGCACTACTGGGTATTTACCCTAAAGATACAAACGTAGTGATCCAAAGGGGCACGTGCACCCGAATGTTTATAGCAGCAATGTCCACAATAGCCAAACTATGGAAAGAATCTTTTATTTTTTATTTATTTATTACTTTTTTTGACAGACAGAGATCACAAGCAGGGAGAAAGGCAGGGAGAGAGAGAAGGAGGGGAAGCAGACTCTCCGCCGAGCAGAGAGCCCGATGCGTGGCTTGATTCCACAACCCTGGGATCATGACCTGAGCCGAAAGCAGAGGTTTTAACACACTGAGCCACCCAGGTACTCTTGCCCTTAATTTTTTTTTCCTTAGATATTTTTTAATTAAAACATCCAGTGATTGCAATTGCCTAGTTATGGCATTGGCAATTTCTACCATGTTTATGCACGTCCAAATGATGAAATCTGTATTATGCTTAATCCTAGTTGATAGCAGTTTTAAAATGACTTTGGCTGGTGCCTAGGTGGTTCAGTCAGTTAAGCATCTGACTTTGGTACAGGTCATCTTCTCTGCTTACCCTGCTCTCTCTCCCTCTCTCTCTCTCAAATAAATATGATTTTTTAAAAATGACTTGGCTATAGGTATATCTATTGTGCAGAGAGATGTTAGAATGTGAGGGAAGAAAGTATGTCCCAGGAGCCATGAAATTTGATATCTAGGAACAAAACTGCTAGATGTAAATTGTAAAAAATCTAATCTTTATTTTTTTACAGATTAAAACATAAACAACAAAATGGGACTGGGAATTTAGGCTAATTAATATCTTAAGGTTAATCTGAAAGTAAATCAGGATTTAATCTCAGATCTTTTGGTTTCGAAAGTTGCTACTAATTCTATTATATCACATAACTTAGAAAGCTTAATTCAGCAGTCTTAATATTGAAGATACAAAAACCATACTTATTTCTGATATTGTGGTAACACTAAATGAAAGGAAATAAACATTTTTAATAAAATATGTGCAATATAAAAGACATTGGAGAAGAAATTAAGATGAATAAAGTCTAATCTTGGAATTGAGAGAGGATAGCGAAGACAGGCTAACAGGAAACCATAGATAGGCATAGTTTAAAGTAGAAGGCATCAGTCATTATACTTAGGGCTTCTTGGATAGAATTATACCTAATACTATTGTGAAATGTTTAGAATGGGAACAAAATGTATTATCAGAAAGTTAAGACACACAAAGATTAGTTTTAGTCTGTTTTAAGTAAAGCTACATAACTTTCTTAACCTCAATATTATCAACTGTTTTAATCCATGCAGTATAATCATATATATAATATATTTTTTGTGATGAACTTATGAATTGTATGCCCAGTATTGGATTAACATAAGAAATCGTTAATTCCTAAAAGAAGACTTCCTAGGTTTACATGAAGTGCTTCATCTGGATTTAATAAGGAACAGATAAAAAAGTAATGAAGGGAATATTTCCCATTAAATTAGAAGTATGTCTAATAAATAAATATGTAAACATATGAAATTAAAAATTTTAAAAAGAATGCAATAGGGAAGTTTTTTAAAGCAACCTTTTTTCCACCCTTAAACATATTTTCTCTGATCACTAAAAAGATTCAGAAGTACTGGCAATCCATTAGTAATGATTAGCCTTAGTGCCAAGGCTGTGGTCTCTAAATACCGTTTCCCACTAAGATGAAGAAGGTATAGGCTGGTTCCAGATCCGGGACAAGAAATATGAAAAATGAAAAAAGGAAGTTTTCAAAAGCTGCCAGTATCATGTAAACAGACATACGAGCTGATTTAAAGGGGATTTCACTGGTTTAAGATGGAAATATATATATACATATATAATATATATATATAATAAATAATACTGTAATTGATCTATATTAAATACATTAAAATTTCATGAATTTATTAAAACCTCACTGGTTACCTTTAGATTGCTAAAAACACTAGATGATTATTCTGGAAATTAAAAATAAAGGACAACAATCGAGAATTAATCCTGCCGTTACTTGATGTGTTATATTTCAGAGGATTCCAATAATGAACAAATCAAGGTAATGAATGTCGGGAACTATTGAATTAAATTATCGTTTTTTTAAACCCTTCATGAAATAATGGATCTAGGCAATGACCATGAATGGTAGCCAAAAATATTCAGTAAATTTTGCTGGAAATCTTTATGAATCATGCTAATGCCGCTGGAATCCTCTGATTAATGTTGACAAAAAGCAAAGCAGTCTGACAATATGTCACCTAATGTGATGAAGCAAGAAATATTCAGCCCCATTTATGACAGAATAATGGCTAAAAGGAAAGCATTCTAATAAAACATCTTTCATTAAATATCAGTTTAAGGATATAACGGAACTAGAGGAACATAGTAAATGAATTTAAGAATCAATCAAACTGTGAAAGTGACAAAAAAGTGTAAGACAAATGAATGTCTGTCTTTGGATTCCCCAGAAGCAGGTCCTGATTTCCCAGTAAGGGAAATGAGGAAATAGGGCAGGGTTGGAAATACAACGATAAAGCCTGCATTATGAGTTAGCTAACACTGGGTGACCAAAGCCTCGTCCCATCATTGGAAACCCGTAAGAAAACTTGTACATAGTACACTTCAGAGGCATTCGATCCAAGGGTCTAGGGAGCTGGAGTTTTGTATACCAATAGCCATTTTTTTCTTGGTTATATTTTGATCTCAGGGCATTAATTTTAGTTTTCCATCCACTATTTGAATGGCTTTCTGAAACTTTAAAGGAAGTCCCAAAACAAAGAAGGCAGATACTAGCTACATTATAAGGTGAAGCCCAGAGATGAGAGTATTAATTTCACAAAGGTCTAAGGGATGCAATACAGTGTGTCAACAAATACGTGGTGTGGCGGTGGAAAGAGAGAGAAAGAAAGATTAGAAATTAGAAGAAGCTCTATAATGGAGGACACGTAAATGCATATTATAAAAGAAGCCAATCTGAAAAGACCACAAACTGTGTAATTCCACATATGACACTATGAAAAAGACAAAACTGTAGAGACAGTAACAAGATCAATGGTTATGGAGAATGGGGTTTGGGGGACACATGAGTAGGTAAACAGAGGATCTTTAAGACAGCATAGTTAAAGTGCTCTGTCTGATACCACAATGATGGATAAATATCATTATACATTTATTCAATCCACAGAATGTATAATACTGAGTGAACTCTAAATTATGGACTTTGGTTGACTGATATGTTGGTGTAGGTTCATTAATGGTAACAAAGGGAGCACTCTGGTGGAGGATGTTGGCAACGGGCGAGGCTATGTATCTATGGGAGCAGGGCATAGAGGACATTTCTCTTTCAGTGTCTTTCTCTTAATTTTGCTGTGAAACCAAAACTGCTCTAATAAATAAATAAATAATAAACTTTACAGATTAATGAGAGCTATTCATTATCTACACATATTCATATCATTATATGGTAATGATTTCATGGGTGTATACATATGTTCAATCTCATAAAACCATTCAGATTGTTGTTTATTTATGTATTTTATTTATTTGACAGAGAGAAGGAGATAAGGACAGAGCATGAGCCAGGGGGAGAGGCAGAAGCAGACTCCTTGCTGAGCAGGGAACCTGATGTGGGTTTCGACCCCAGGACCCTGAGATCATGACCTTAGCTGAAGGCAGATGCTTAACCGACTGAGCCACCTAAGCACCCCCAGAACTGTACAGTTTAAATACATGAAGCTTTTCATGGTTGGTTATTTTTCAATAAAGTGATTTTAAACAACATTAATGGGGAAAAAACTTAAATATTCTATCAGCTAGGTTAAAAACAAAAACAAACAAACAAACAAAAACTTTGGATCTTGGTTAGAAACAAAGCAACCTTAAAAAGAACACATTTGTGGTAGGGCGCCTGTGTATCTCAGTGGGTTAAGCCTCTGCCTTCGGCTCAGGTCATGATCTCAGGATCCTGGGATCGAGTCCCACATCAGGCTCTCTGCTCAGCGGGGAGCCTGCTTCCCCTCTCTCTCTGCCTGCCTCTCTGCCTACCTGTGATCTCTGTCAAAAAAAAAAAAAAAAAAAAGAACACATTTGTGATATGCGTGGGTGCTTTAGTCAGTTAAGTGTCAAGTGTCAGGACCCTTGACTTCTGTTTAGGTCATGCATGATCTCGGGTTCCTGAGACTGAGCCCTGAGTTAGGCTTTGCACTCAGCAGGGAGTCTGCTTGACATTATCTCCTTCTTCCTTTCCCATGTTCTCTCTCTCTCAAATTAAAAATAAAATCTTAAAAAATAAATAAATAAATGTACAGTCTACAGACTGATATGAGATGATATTAAGGAAATACAATTAATTTTGCTGAGTAAGATGATTGATATATAATTATGTTAAAGTAATATATGTTAGATATTATGTCTAGGATTTGTTTTAAAATACATTTGGGAAGGGGCGCCTGGGTGACTTAGTCAGTTCAGCATCTGTCTTTGGCTCAGATCATGATGCCAGATTCCTGGGATCTGGCCCCACATCAGGCTCTCTGCTTCTCTCTAAACCCTCTGCCCCCCACCATTCATGCTTTCTCCTGCTCACTCTGCTCACTCTGCTCTCTCTCTCTCTCAAATAATAAATTAAAAATCTTTAGAAAAAGATACATTTGTGAAGAGAAAAAAGTCTGCATAGGCATCTGAGAAAAGAAGGTCATGATGATTAACTTTGCTATTCCCTCTCCTTTTGCTATTATGTTCCATAATAAATGTTTAAGATAGTTGTCTCAAAATCAAAGGAAAGAAAGAAGAAAAAAAAAAAAACTACCTGAAAATTTTGCAAGTAGGTAAGTAAAGTATGTATTTAGTTACTATTACTTTCAACATTAGCACAGCTTTTGTTTTGATTTTTATAGATGCCTGGGTTTAAATTCTCTACCATGTACATGATTTATACCATGATATCTCTACTGTGAAGTGCATTGCAAAATCATTTAAACTATTAGAGAAACAGTTGTATATACTAAATTTATTTTTAATTTCTCAAATGACATCTATAGTTAATAGAGTTTGATCAACTAAATATATTTTTTGTAAGATTGGGTAAACCTAATGAGGCATTCTAAATTACTGCATAGCTAGGCTATGGGCAATCCCATGCTTTTCTCTGACCCATGAGTTTGTAACTATCATTAATTGCTTTGCATACATTAGGTTTATTCTTTTGTCTTTCTTCTTCACTTCACTTATAAGTGTAGAGTTAACCTTTTGAAATTCTTCACAATACATTTTCACCAATATGTATTTCATTCCAAAGGAAGATTTGACTGCTTAAAAAATTCATCTGTATTTTGTTATATAAACTGAATTCTTTAGCAGTCTATATAAAAATAAAATATAATGGTCTCTTACTATTACCTTCTTTCTATATAGAATTTGTTTTAGTCTGTACTTTCATTTAAAACATTTTTGCATGTTCATTCACAAAATAATATATGTACTTCTTGAATTATAATAATTTGAAGATCATATTCACTGAGTCCAGTTTCTGGCCTAATAGAACTTATAATAAGGTGAAACTTCAAAAACACAAATAAAATGGCACATGTTGTTAGTATTTTATGAAATTAAAGAGAAAATAAATGGGATGAGAAAAAAATTACTTGGAAAATTCAATTTAATGTATGCAGTCAGTTCAATGTAGTATGTTGAAAATCTAATCAGACATTGGCATTTTCTGCAAGAAATGTACTTTTAACACAACTTCATTAGTAGAAAGGAGGGCAGTCTGCTAAAAGAATAATTTAATTTTTTACTCAAGATAACTGCTACATCATAATGATGAAAGATTTCTTGTATGTGCAAGACAAAGCTGAGCTATAATGAGGTTATTCGTTTTTCTAGACCAGTAAATAAATGAACTATAAGTAATGGGTTCCGATTTAGAGTTCTTTTTTCATGCTGAAAATAAGGACTTTGAAAAACTCTGATATCTCTTTGAGTGCCTCTGCATGCTTTCCAGTCATTAGAAATGAATTTATAGGGGTTGGGGGAAAAGGAAGACTGGAGGCCTATTTATATTCTGTAATGTAGTAGCATGTCATGAAACCCTGAGGCTAAATGTTCTAAGGAAAATAAACAATGTCTATAATGAATAAACTAGGGAAGAAATTAATCTCAAAAAAAAAAAAAAATCCTAATTGATCCTAAACCAAATAAAGCAACTTTCTTAAGTCTTTTGTGGGAGATTTTTAAAAAGTCATGAGACAGAGTAAAATCACAGTAAAAACACATTTGATAATCAAAAGAAAATGTGAATGAGTTACCCACTAGTTATTTTAAGGGATGAAAAATATTAACTTGTGACATCTATATCGTGTCGGTCCATTCTGAGCCCTTAGGCATATATTTAATATGCCTGAAATTCATTCCATTATCTTTAATGAGTATGATAGTTATACTCCCCAAATCAATTACCTAACATGGTCTTATAAAGAAACCCATGTTTGAAGAGGGATTTGAAAGCAGGAGTGGTTTTAACACTTTATTATAGATGACCAATTTTAGAGATATTAAAATAGCTTTAACTATACACACTCTTAGAATTTTTCTGTATTCTCATAAAAGTTGATTGAGGTAAAGGAAGGTAGGAAATCCTGTGGGAACACTTTTGTAAGTGACACACTGCTTTGTTTCTAGTATTCATATAGTAACTCACACACTGAAACTCAGTGCTCTTCTCCTGACGTTTCTAATATCTAATACTCGTCTCTAATGGTAATAAACTTGATCATTTGAGAAAATGAATATTTATGGAATGATGTCCGTTTTCTGAGAAGCATTAATATGTGCAGACAGGAAAACAACACTATATTTAATGGTATGTTTTAAAATATCAAAGTTTTTTTGTTTTTTGTTTGCTATTTTTAACCTATTTGTTTTTCCTGAGAACCCAAACACTAAATAACATTCACTCAACTTCAACATTCTTATTTATCTATATGCTAGTCAATGAAATTTGTACAAAACAAATTATATTAAATAAAACGTGTTTCACCATAAATCACCAATGACAGAATATTGCCCTTGTCGTTTTATTTATGTGATATTATGATCACACTTGTTTTTGTTTCTATATTGAGTAAAATTATAATACTTAACAATATCTTATATGTGTCCTTACTCATTGGAAGTATGAACTGTATTTAATATGGTCATAATTTTCAATAGAAATACCTTCATAAATTAATATTTTTCAATGAAAAATTGAGTACTTACTATGTTTTAGATATATCATGTACTAGTAATAAAAAGATTCATGTAGATATATAAACAATTACAGTGATATGTAAAAATGATGAGATCCTGAAAAAGCATATAGGGATTAATTCTATTAAAATAAGATACTGAGGGGGGAGAAGAAAATTTCGTGCATCTTGAGAGAAGGCAACATTTATGCAGTGCTGAAATTGGCAGGATGTACAAGGCAGGACAAGTGTGAGACAGACCTGGCTCTTCCACAGAATTCACAGCAATTTTCTAGTCTACTCTGTAAAGGGAGTGGTAAAGTGTGGTTGCTAAGAGCTCAGTCTCTGTCCAGAAAGGCAGCATACAAAGTTCTAGTTTTTAGACTTAGTAACAACATGACATTGTGTTCTTCTTAATATAAAATTCTTCTCAGAGACAGAAAAGTTAATGCCTATTTTTTCTCGAATATATTTTGATGTAGCATTGATAAAAGAATTTTACATGCAATACAGCATTTAATTCTTTCAACTCTGACAATTTTACTCAGATTTTAAAGATTGCTACCAAAGTTTAGAAAACTAAATAGTTTCCCTAGTCTCAGAGAATATGTGAATTGTTTAACAAGGATCCAAATCCAGGACCACCTGTTCCTTGAATCCATGATTTTCCACTGCACAGAAATAGCTCCCCTTGCCTCCTTCCGTCCTGCCGGCTTGCCTGCCAGCGTGAAACGATTGATAAATTATCTAATAAATGAGGTGTGTGCTCAACACTCTCTATCAAGTCTAGGTAAGATTTGGCTGTTTTCAAGGAGAAGTTGCATAGACAGAGACCAACAAAATGACGGCTCTAAAAATTTGGTCATTTCCAATTGATCCTGTGTTTGTTCCTCTTTACCTTGGGATGGGTCACTGAAATGTTCATCCATGTGGGGAGCATAGATATTTCAATAACACTCAAAAGCAGGAAGTTTTATCTTCAGAAAACACCATTCTATCTCAACGGATTTCATATTAAACCTTGGTTTTGGGGCGCCTGGGTGGCTCAGTGGGTTAAAGCTTCTGCCTTCGGCTCAGGTCATGGTCTCAGGGTCCTGAGATCGAGCCCCACATCGGGCTCTCTGCTCAGCGGGGAGCCTGCTTCCCTTCCTCTCTCTCTGCCTGCCTCTCTGACTACTTCTGATCTTCAAATAAATAAATAAATATCTAAAAACAAAACAAAACAAAACAAAACCTTGGTTTTGGAGGAGGCATCAGCAAGATAAAGGACTAGGGGGACCTAAAACTTGTTTCCATAACAAAAATAATAACTACAAACTGATGAAAGTAGCTCTGGGAAAACCCTGGACCATAGTGAAGAAACAGCAGAAACCCTATGGAGCTCAAAAACCAAGGATGGCTATAAATAAAAGTGTGAAAAGTATTTTACCTGTCACCCTATCCCTCAGTTCAGAGCAGTTTGGCCTCAAGGTGGTTCCCCTCAGATGGTTTATCCCATGAAGTAAAAGAGCAGGAGAACCTCAGCATGCCTTGCTGCCATGGACATTTTTGCAGGTTTTGCTACCGGTGACCCCCATGCCTGTCTTCACTAAAGTTAAAACCAGAACAGAGCTGTCTGGATTTTCTGCTCTGGTATCTTCTCAATAGAGCCAGAATATTGGTGTAGTGAGGCCTGATCCTGGAAGCCCCAGTCACTGCTGGGTCTGCTTTCTAGTGTCAGGACACCATAGTGCCTTGTTGTCTGTGAGACTAGAGACATGGCTACCCTGTGCTCTGCCCCTGGGTCCAGGTAATGGCTCTAATTAGAGCCATACTTTGATTGCTCTCCACCCTGTCCTCTGGGTCCTAAATTGCAGTCTTAACCGGCCATCAATTGGCTCAAGTTCCTGCTATTCTGTGACTTCCTTCTGAAACCTAAGTAGTACGAGCTTCAACCCACCATCATTGGGCTGTGCTGCTGCTATGCTGTACCCAACCTCTGGGTACAGCATAGGCTTAAAATTCAAGCTTCTGCTATTCTATGACTGCTCACTGGGGCAAAATTTGGTCCTTTTACCTTCCATCCATCCACGATGTGTGCAAAATTTTCTTTGCTAACCAATACATTCTGTGCATTTTTCCAAGTGCATAATCTTCTCTTAACCATGCAATTTATATTGATCCAATGTATACTAACACATATAGAAACAGTATTTTACCTAGTAATCTTGACTAAACTATAAATTTTCTGATATTACTTACTGTATTTACACAGAAATAAGAAACACAAAAGTAGGTAAACTACTCAAGTTTAAGGCCTTTAGATGATATGGTAGATTGTGCCACTAATTTCTATATTTAATCTCTACCTCTATCCATGTCTTTTACCAAATATCACTTCGATTTACCCACTGCTTGACTCTAGTCTTGGCCATGCAATTTACATTGACAAATTAGATGTTATAAGAAATTAAGCAGGCTTGAAGTTTGCCTATATAATTGTTTTATTTCTCTCTCTCTCTCTCTCTAGTACTTTCATCAACACCACGAGAACATGCCCAGACACATCTACTGGAGTATTTGAGACATGTGAAATACAACTGAGTTTCTTTAGTCATTTCATGTGTGGGCAGTCTTGATAAACAAATAAACTAGTTGACCTCCTAGACAAATAAGTGTACGCAACCAAGAATAACAAATCACTAACTGACCCAAAGACAGTTGGTAAGAAAATTGAAACTAGGCACTGTGTATTTTTTCTAGAGTCATTTAACTTTTTAGAATTTATTTATGTACAACATTGATAGAAATAAGAATTTATCTTAAAAATTGAGATTTTGGTTGTGTTTTGTTTTATTATGGTTATATCAATCTGCATGTACTCATATTGGTACTCTTAGAAGTCAAAAATAAATGTAATATAAAAAACAATCACCATTTTTAAAAATTTATTTTTAAAATGGACACTTCCTTATAAAATAGATCCACAATGTGTACTTGATGATAGCAACAGCTGCTTACTGATAAGTTCTGAATCCTGAACTATTTTGAAGGCTAAACTCCAGTGGGAACTTTGTCAGTGTCAAAAGCCATTAATAATTGCTGACAAATTATCAACAGTTCAGAATCAAATTGTCTGTTGATAATTTGTAAACAACAACAACAACAAAAACCACGGTAACTTTGACATTCTCTTAATTTCTTGCCGTAAATATTTATTTCAAGATGGAGAAAAAAAAACAGTAAATTTCAATGAAATTTGGGTGATGTTGGTAGAGAGTATGAAGGGTTTCTCTCAATGTGTTTTCTTCATTACTGTTTCAATCTGACTTTCTGAAATGGAGAATGTATCTAGAAAAGATCTGGATAAACCCAAGTACAATATGAATTAAAGACATTTCCCCTAACAAAAGTTATTTATGAACTTAAAAATGTCATTTTTAAACGTATGTTTTCATGTATAGTATTCTTATCTACAGTTTCCTTTTCAGAGGTAGAAAGGCCTAATGTAGCAATGTGAGTAATTAGATAAAAAACAGGCAGGAAATTAAACATAAGGTATTTTTCTCTAAGAGATACTAGTTATAAAATGGTATAGCCAGTATAGTAAATTATCTTCAAAGATTTTATTTATTTATTTCACAGTCAGAGATGACAAGTAGGCAGAGAGGCAGGCAAAGAGAGGAGGAAGCAGTTTCCCCGCTAAGCAGAGAGTCTGACGTGGGGCTTAATCCCAGGACCCTGGGATCATGACCTGAGCCAAAACAGAGGCTTTAACCCACTGAGCCACCCAGGTGCCCTGTAAATCATCTTTAAAACATTGATCATTTCCTCTTTGGAATGAAAATTTCTCATGAAAACAGGATGGGCTTCTATATAGACAGACAGAAGGCGTTTGAGAATAAATGAGGTCAGTTTTCTTATGAAGCATGAAACTCACAGATTTCATTCTCTTAAGAATATTGTATATTAAGGCAATTTTTGAATGATAAAACAAAACCTCGATTCTATCTCCACTTAGGATATAAGAAGTTGCTATTGATTGTCATCCTTGTCCTAACAAACCAATTGGATACTGTAAATAACCTATTGATCAAAGAATAAACCACAAGAGAAATTGGAAAATATGATAAATTCAATGATGAACCACTGCTTACCAAAATCTGTGAGATGCAGCTAGAGCTGCTTTTTAAGTGATATTAAAAGCTTATGTCATAAAAGATGAAAAACTTAAAAGCTTAAATGTTTCCAACTTAGGAGTAAAAGAGAAAAAGAAATAAGAGAAATTCTTAAAACAAGAGAAAAAGAAATAAGAAAAATAACAGGGAAAACAGCCACAGTTTAACAGAGCATCTGGAATAAAAAGAACTAACCTTCAATCAAACAGCAGAAGGGGATGCTGAAGGAAGGCTCTCCAGGATCCGATGGGCTCTCAAGTGGTATCATTCACTTTCCTCTTCCATTCTGATAGCACCGAGAGGAGAAGGTATGGGTACCCTAGAGAGCCTGCTACTTCAGCAAGTCCTGGGTCCTAAACAACACCAACCCCTAATACCCTGGAATACACAAAAACACTGTGGTTTAAAAGATCAACTAGAATATAGAGGGACCAGTCATACAGCATCTGGCAAATAGCAAGGGAGCTATGGGAATGCTCTCCCTGTTCAGAGATCCTGGCTAGTGCCAATGTTAATGTCACCTTGCACTTTGATAGTACAGACAGGTACAAGTTCTGGGCACCATAGGTGGCCTGCCACCTCAGAGGGCTCCAGGCCCATAGACCATCCAGTTCCAATCCATGTCACAAGGCAGCCCCCCACATACATACTCAAACTATAGCTGTCCCACTGAAGTGACCCTAGCATGTCATTCACTGAGACATACCCAAACGGTGCCTATTACAGCTTCAGCCATATCACCAAGGTGACAGAGGCACAAAGCATCCTGGGGCACTTAGGACTAAATATATTTCAGTTCCAAATGACTCCCCCCGAGGCACTGAGGGAATGCTCAACCTGTACCCAGCTCATCTCCAGTTGACCCATCAGGGTACCTTTTGAGCAGAGTACCCCAGACATCCAGCCCATACCTGCATAAACTCCATCCATTCTACCAGATGGCCCCAGCATGAAATGCCCAACAACCAGCACCCAATGCTTAACACAACTTCAGCCAGCCAAAGACACCAAACATGCACAATCTACACAAGAGATATTCCTACAAAATACTGTTCCTTTAAATACCAGAGTAGTAGTTGTTCTGCCTAATTTATAGAAATAAAACACAGTTAAACAAAACGAGGCAATATAGGAGCATGCTTTCAATGAAAGAACAAGATAAAACTGCAAAAAAGAACTAAATAAAAAGAAGATAAGCTATCTATCTGATAAAGAGTTCAAAGTAATGGTCATAAATATGCTTAACAGGACTTGAAAGGAATGGATAAACTCAGTGAGAACTTCACAAAGAGTGAGAAAACACATTTTAAAAAAATGATAAGAAGAATGCAACAACTGCACTATCCTCATTTTTCTTTTTCTTTTTCTTTTTTTTTCCCTCTTTTTGCTTTCAGTTTGGGTGCTTTTATTATTCTGTCTTTCAGTTTGTTGATTTTGCATCCTCTAATTTTCAGCATTCATTTCAGTTGTTGCTTTCTATTTCATTGCAACAACTGAAATGAATGCTGAAAATTAGAGGATGCAAAATCAACAAACTGAAAGACAGAATAATAAAAGCACCCAAACTGAAAGCAAAAAGGGGGAAAAAAAAAGAAAAAGAAAAAGAAAAATGAGGATAGTGATAAATTTCTTAGATTAAAAAAAAAGTGTAGGTTAAATGATCTCTGGGAGAAAATCAAATGTACTAGCATTTGTATTATAGGGATACCAGAAGAAGAACAGAGAGAAAGGGGTAGAGAACATTTTCATAAATAGCTGCATACTCCACCTGAGGAAGGAAAGAGACATCCAGTTCCAACAACCATAGAGGCCCCGAAAGGATGAAACCAAGGAGATCCATACAAAGACACATAATAATTAAAATTACAAAAAATAACCATAAATAGAGAATCTTAAAAGCAGCAAGGAGAAAGCACCTAATTATATACAGGGAAAATAACGTAACTCTATCAGCTAATTTTCAGCAGGCATTGCAAGCCAGAGGAAGTAGCATGATATATTAAAAGAGTGGAGAAATAACAAAACAAAACAAAGAAACAAACAACCTACAGAGAATACTCTATGCAGCAAGGTTATCATTCAGAATTGAAGGAGATAGAAATTGTTTCCCAGATAAGGAAAAGTAAAGGATTTTATCACTGCTAAAATAGATTGTCAAGAAATGTTAAAGGAACTTTTTTAGTGGAAAAGAGAAAGACCACAATTAGAAGAAAACTATTTTGCAAGTGAAAGAAATCATACAGTGAAAGTAGTTGTTCAATTACTTAAAAAAACTAATATGAATGTTAAAAGACAAAAACAGTAAATCAAGTATATTATTATTATTATTTTTTTTAAGAATCTTTTTTTTTTTTTTAAAGATATTTATTTATTTATTTATTTGACAGAGAAATCACAAGTAGATGGAGAGGCAGGCAGAGAGAGAGAGAGGGAAGCAGGCTCTCCACTGAGCAGAGAGCCCGATGTGGGACTCGATCCCAGGACTCTGAGATCATGACCTGAGCCGAAGGCAGCGGCTTAACCCACTGAGCCACCCAGGCGCCCAAATCAAGTATATTAAAAAATAAGATAACACAAAATACAAAGATGTAAAATATGACACCATAAACATAAAACTCAGAGGTGGGAATAAAAAAGTAGTTTTTATGTTCAAACTTAAGTGACATCAACTTCATAGATACTGTTATATCTTGGAATGTTATATATAAACCTCATGGTAACCATGAACTAAAAACCTATAACAGATACACAAAAAATTAAGAAAAACAAATTCAAACATAACACTAAACAAAATTAACACATACACACACCAGAAAGGGAGAAGAAATGAAGAGGTGGACTATAATAACAACTAGAAAACAGTGGACAAAATGGCAATAAGTACACAAATATTAATAATTACTTTAAATGTGAATAAATTAAATGTTCCAATAAAAAGATATAGGGGACCAAATGGATTAAAAAAAATAATCCATGACTTCCTTAAGAGAAAGCTAAAGACATATACAGAAAGTTAAGGCATAGAAAAATATTCCAAACAGATGAAAGTGGAAAAAGGGAAAAAAAAATCCTGAGGCAATACTTACATCAGGAAAAGTGCACTTTAAAACAATGACTGTAACAAGAGACAAGGGCATTTCAAATGATAAAGGGATCAATCCAAAATAGAATATAGCAATTGTAAATATCTATATACCCAACATAGGAGCATTTAAATATATATAGCAAGTAAAACAATCATAAAGAAATTGAAAATGATACAATAATACTAGAAGACATTATCAGCACACTTACATCAATGGGTAAATCCTTCAGACAGAAAACAACATTAAGGCAACTGTCAATACAATAGACAGATGGTCTTAAACATATATAGAATATTCCATCCAAAACCAGAACATACATTCTTTTCAAGTACAAATGAATAATTCTCCAGGATAGAGCACATGCTAAGATACAAAACAAAACTGGATAAATTTAAAACTCTTTGAACCATGTCAGGCATCTTTTTCCAACACAACTGTATGTAACTAGAAATTAACACAAGGAAAAAACTCAAAAAATACAAACGCGTGGATGCTCAGCCACACACAGCTAAACAGCCAATGATTCAATGAATAAAGGAAAAGGAAAGAAAATAACTGAAAACAAATATTGAAACAATGGTCCAAAATTGGGGGAGGGGCAGTTATAAGAGGGAAGTTGGTAGCCATACATGTCAAACCCAAGAAACAAAACAAAATATCAAATAAAAAACTTTACATTTAAAGAGACTAGACGATAAAAAGAAAGAAAAACAAAACAGAACAAAACAAATCACAAATTAGCAGAAGAAAATTTAAAAAAAAAAACTCAGAGTAAAAATTAAATGGATTAGAGAAAAGCAAGGCAAGACAGAAAGGAAGAAAAAGTAAAGAAAGAGAAAAGAAAGAAGGAAGGAAGAAAAAAGAAAAGAAAGAGAGAGAGAAAAGATAATTCAAATAAAATCAGAAATGAAAGAGAATCCACAATCTACACAACAGAATACGAAGGATTGTAAGGGACCACAATGAAAAATGATATGCCAACATTGGACAACCTAGAAAAAAATAAGTTCCTAGAAACATACAATCTTCCCAAACTGAATCAGGAAAAAGAAAATCTGAAAAGAGAGATTACTAAGAACCAAATTGAATGGATAATTTAAAAACACCCAAAACCCAAAAATCCAAGACTAAATGTCTTTACAGGTGAATGCTCGAATTTAAAGAAGAGTTAATACCTGCTCTTCTCAAACTATTTCAAAAAATAATAATGAGAATGCCATCCAAATTTATTTTATGAGATCAGATTTTGATCATCAGAAAAAGATGCTAGAAAAAGAGAAAACCACAGGCCAATACCCTTCATGAAAGAGGAATGCAAAAATCCCCAACAAAATATTATCAAGTTGAATTCAATGATACTTTTAAAAAAATCATTTAACTCACTTAAGCAATATTTATTCTAGGTATGCAAGAATGGTTCAAGATCTGCAAATCAATTAATGTGATACATCATTGATGTACATATGTGGAATCTAAAAAAAACAAACAACAAAACAGAAACAGACTCATAAATATAGAGAACAAAATGATAGCTGCTATAGGGAGGAAAAGTGGGGGGATGGGAAAAGATTAACGAAAGGATTAAGAATAGAAACCTCCACTTACGGAGTAAGTAACAGGGATGAAAGGCACAGTAGAAGAAATATAGTTCTCATTATCTTAATAATGTATAGTGATAGTTACTTCATTTGTTGTGGTGAGCATTGTGGAATTAATATAATTGTTGAATCACTCTGTGGTACACCTGAAACGAATAGAGCATTATATATCAAGTATACTTCTACAATATTTTTTTAAAAGAAAAAAATATGAATTTAGCAAAGTTGCAAGATACAAGATTATACAAAAAGCAGCTGGATTTCAAGCAATGAAGCAATAACAATAAAATTAAAATAAAAATACTTACGATAGCAAGAACAGTATACATTTCATAATATTAAATTGTATGATATGTATTTGACTTTTGACCCTAACTGCAAAACACTGTGGTGGGAATTTTTAAAAAAGTAAAATAATTGGAGACATATACCATGATCATTGAAAATGAAAGTCTATGTACTCTTCATCTACCTATTCTTACAAAAGTGATCTCTGTTAAAAAAAAAAATGCTGATTCTAAAATATATACAAATATGCAACAGATATAGATTAGCAAAACAAACAAACAAAACAACCTTGAAAAAGATAAAATAGCATTGCAGCTTGCATTACTTGACTTCAAGAGTAAAGCATGATTGTGATAATAAGTATTAATATAAAGATGGAAAGATCATTAAAATAATAAAAGAGAGTCCCAAAATGATGTATTCATTTATAAACACTGGAATGTTGACCAAGTCAATTCAAATGGGAAATAATGTTTTTTCAACAAGTTGTTTTGGAACTAACTAGACATGTAACAAAAACATTTTTAAGGGCACGTGGGTTGTTCAGTCTGTTAAGCATCCAACTCTTGGTTTTGGCTTGGGTCATGATCTCAAGATTGTGAGATCAGGTCCCCACCAGGCTCCATGCCGGGCCTGGAACCTGCTTAATATCCACTCTCTTTCTCTGCCCCTCTTGCCGCAGCTTGCATGTTCTCTCTTCTCTAAAACAATTTTTTTTCTAAGCACATTTATATCATTTTTTATCAACCATTATATCGCTAAAAATATTTTAAGAAGGATCATAGACATAAACACCACCATCATAAATCTCCTAATAGAACAAAGAGAATCTTCATGCCTTACATTAAGAAAATTTAATTTGAAAGACAGGAAAGCAATCATTATTAAAGAAAAAGACTAATGATATTGATTTAATAAAGAATAAATTTTTTTTCATCAAAAGAGAAAATCATTAGGGAAACCATAGACTACAGTTGAAGAGTATATATCAAGCAAAGGACCAATATATAAAATGTGTAAAGAACTTCTATAAATCAATATTAAAATTATTTTTTAAAAATAGGATGCATGGGGCTCAATCAGTTAAGCATCTACCTTCACTCAGGTTATGATCCTGGAATCCCAGGATTGAACCCTGCTTTGGGCTCCCCACTCCATGGGGAGTCTGCTTCTCCCTCTGACATTCCTCTTTCTTGTGTACTCTCACAAATAAATAAATAAAATCTTTAATATATATGCATATATTAAAAAACAATTAAAATTAACAAAAGTCTTGAAAAAGTACTTAAAATGTGTTTGTATATGTATTTAATAATATATATATAAATAATATATATATTTAGTATATATGGCTTATTTTTATGTATGTGGAAAATAAGCATGTGAAAACACAAAATACATCTATGCAATTGAGAAAATGCAAATTAAAACAACATTGATATAACATTACTTCCCTACCAAAATAAATAAAATCAAATAGATTAAAAATAAACTCTGGCAAAGATGATAAATCATAGGGAATTTCATAGATTGCTGATTGACATGGAAAATGTATAACCAACTTGTAGGATAGTTGGGGAATTTTGTGAAAAGATAAGCCACTACGAGGTATTTATCTAAAACAAATGAAAACCTAGAAACACAGAAAGACATGCAAATATGTCTATAGTAGTCTTACTCAATGTAATTATGTAAATGTGCTGTCCAACAAAAGGAAAGTAAACACATTATATCCATACAATTGTACATTAATAAATAAAGAGGAATAAAGTACTGATAGATCTAATATGAATGGGCTCAAAAATATTATAATCAACAGGAGCCATATATACTAAAAAATATAAAATGTGTTGTATTATTTCATATATATGACTTCCAAGATATATCAAGTAGCAATAATCTATGGAGAGTGTTGTTAGAAAGTAGTTTATGATCAGATGGGAGGTATCAAAGTTGAAAAGAGGGGAGTGAATTTACATATGGTTTGGAGAGGTGGTTACATGGGTATATGCAATACTCAAAATTCAAATTGTTCCTTGATATGTGAATTTTGTTTTATCAGTTGATTTTATATTTCAATAACCAAGAAGCTGTCCCATTTCTAGTTAGTCATAACCACTATTGAAAAAGGGGATATTCAATCCTCTAAAATGGAGGATTATAGTCTGGACTTTGGGCCATCTAGAATGTTAAGAAATAGTTTGGTAAAGATTTGAAAAGCTAAAGAGCTTTCTGCTGCTCAATGTATAAAAATGGCTAATAAATATAAAGTGGTTTGGGGCATATTTAAGTTTGAATAAGTGAGATCAATTATTTTTCAAAAAGCTCCTGGCCATTGATAAAATCTGGATCTTGTTTAATAGCAGATTTGACAAATTACCATAGGTTTGTGCAGAACTTCACAGGTGTCAGAGTTTGGCAATTAAAGAGTTCAAGTAGTTTGGAGCAGTGATCTGCTGACTTAGTATGTAATAGTAAGTAGTACACCATTTAACCGTTAAGTCACCAGCTCAGAAGAGCCATTGGCAGGAAACATGGAACCTAGAGAGGGATTTACAAATTACTGAATAACTTGTATTTTTATCTGTATCTATATTTATACCTTTCTATATCTGTATCTATATCTATATCTATCAATATCTACCCACCTACAGTTACTCTTCTCAAAAGAAACCAAAAATAATAAACACTAAAACCTCTTTTTTTTTTTCCTCACTTCAAATATTTGACACTATCCCCATGGTCTAATAACCAGAAAACTGGACTCCCAAAAAACCTCACTAATGCTACACTAATGGGGGTAGGAAGTATTAAAGCACAGTCCAGAGTGGATATGGGTGGAATTTAGATCTAGAAGGGAAAAAAGAAAGTCTCTAATATTTTTTTCCCAAAAATAAAAATTAAATAAATGATTTAAAATTTAAATAAATAAATGGAATAAATTAGGGCATTAAAATAGATAACTCCCTCCATATCTAATGTCCTGTCAAGCTTTTCTTCCTGAAGTTGAATGAAAATATTTCTTCTACACCTATTACTTCAATATAGTGGTCAAAGACTTGGAAGAGTTTGAGATTTTTATTCTACATTCAATCTAACAGCCTGCCACCGTTTCATAGGTGGTGGCCAATGACATAAGACTACTGGGTCAGAAAAAGAAAAAAAAAAAAGTTTATTACAGCAAAAGCAATAACCAGAAAATCAGCAACTGGAACTTGGCCTCTACCCTATTCTCACAGAGTACTACACACATAGTAGGTGTGTTACAAAAGAGGAACACTGATGTTGAAAAAAAAAAAATCTTTTCTTTTCTGTTTCATTCTTTTTTTTTTAATTTATTTTCAGTGTTTCAGAATTCATTGTTTATGGATCACACCCAGTGCAACGTGTGCCCTCCATAATACCCACCACAAGGCTCACTCAACCTCCCATTCCCTCCTCTCCAAAACCCTCAGTTTGTTTCTCAAAATTCACAGACTTTCATAGTTTGTCGCCCCCTTCAATTCCTCCCAACTCACTTCTCTCCATCTCCTCATGTCCTCTGTGTTATTCCTTATGCTCCACAAATAAGTGAAACCATATGATAATTAACTCTCTTTGCTTGATTTATTTCACTCAGCATAATCTCTTCCAGTCCCATCATGTTGATAGAAAAGTTGGGTATTCATCCTTTCTGATGGAGGCAGAATACTCCATAGTCTATATGGACCATATCTTCTTTATCCATTCTTCCGTTGAAAGGCAGACCCATCCGTGTTAATACAAAATTTGGGTATTCATCCTTTCTGATGTAGGCATAATACCCCATTGTATATATGGGCCATATCATCTTTATCCATTCATTCATTGAAGGGCATTGAAGGACATCTTGGTTCTTTCCACAGTTTGATGACTGTGGCCATTGCTGCTATGAACATTGAGTACACATGGCCCTTCTTTTCACTACATCTGTATTTTGGGGGTAAATACCCAGTAGTGCAATTGCAGGGTCATAGGGAAGTTCTAGGTTTAATTTTTTAAGGAATCTCCACACTGTTTTCCAAAGTGGCTGCACCAACTTGCATTCCCACCAACAGTGTGAGAGGCTTCCCCTTTCTCTACATCCTCTCCAACATGTGTTGTTTACTGTCTTGTTAATTTTGGCCATTTTATCTTCTGCACAGCAAAGGAAACAGTGAACAAAACAAGAGGCAATGGGAGAAGATATTCACAAATGACAGTACAGACAAAGGGCTGATATCCAAGATCCATAAAGAACTCCTTGAACTCAACACAAACAAAACAGATAATCACATCAGAAAATGGGCAGATGACATGAACAGACACTTTCCAAAGAAGATATACAAATGGCTAATAGACACATGAAAAACTGTTCATCATCACTAGCCATCAGGTAGATTCAAATCAAAACCACATTGAGATACCACCTACACCAGTTAAAAAGAATCTTTTCAATGAGTTGTAGCCTGCCCAACCCATGCTCCAGAAATAGATACTATTTTTCTTAAAGTGGACAGTAAACAAGTTGCCCTTTGCTTCTGAGGCAAATATTATCTGTATCTTCCAACGATTTTTGCTAAAACAAACTTTTTAATTTACTTTACTTTTTTTCAGTGTTCCAAAATTCATTATAAAACAAACTGTTAAAAAAAAAAAAAGTCATTTAGAGCACAGTACTTCTACTTGCAAGGTGGGCAGAAACTTGAGACTCCCAGAGAATATTCTCTCTTTCTTAAATATCGCCTGTTTTTCTAGAATTCCACCACTAACTATTCACAAATATTGATCTATAAGATTTTTTTTTAAAGAATACATAACATTTGTGAAGTCTCTACAGTTATATAAGAATAGAAGCATTCCACAGGTTTTCTAGCCAAGACTCATCCTGTGGACAATTGACAAATATTTTAGTGTAATGAAAAAGGAATTTGCTGACACAATTTTTTGAAATCTGTTAATGTCTATTATTTTTCCACATATTTTAATGCTTCATGGTGAGATATATGAAACAAAAATCTAAGTACTTTCTCCATCTATTTTATTTTTATAGTAATGTCACAGGCAAGGTTATTATATCACATCTCAGGGGTATTGATAGGTTATAACAGATATGGCTCAGCATTTTTGTCTATTTGAGGTAACCACTGCTGTATTGGAAGAGTATATTTTCATAAAATTAGCTAGTAAAAAAATAAAAATGCAAAATTTGTCACCTTTCTTTCAAGGTGACCAGTCATTATGTTCCTCCAAGGCTCCAAGGAAAGGTAGATATTATCTTCAGCTATGACTATCATGGAACACAGAATTCTTTGACATCTGTGCCAGCTGTTCCTTTATTTGAACTACATTTAGCTTCTCAATCGGTGAAAAATGTTATCTTTAAATAAAAACAGTGATTTGAAGCTTGGTTATTTTTTTTTAACTAAAATATGTTTCCTTTATTTCTGCATATTGAGGCTACAAATAATAATAATTGTAGTAACTTCCACACTAGGAAAATAAAAATAGAATCTTGCAAAGTATACCTCAATAGATTAGAGCCTATTATTTCCATGCTGGACAGGCAATTTCATAAATTCAAATGTCTCACCTCTAAGCATAGAGTATTTGCTCATGTTCTAGAGTGGCTGAGTTTTCAGCATGCCTGTCAATATTTGGCAATTTCTATGATTTACTTGCAGGTATTACACTGCAGCTTAAGCCTTTAACTTAGAAATATAGAAAAGGATCACTTTGTGTATAAGAGTTTCATTGTATAATATTGCAGAAAATTCCTGAAATTTATGCTTTTAAAAAAAGAAAAAATAAATAAATTATTCAAAATTCATCAAAATAAAACTCTTCTGCACAGCAAAGGAAATCAACCAAACTAAAAGGCAACCTATGGAACGGGATAATATATTTGCAAATAACATAGCTGATAAAGGATTAGTATCCAAAATCTTTGAAGAGCTTATAAAAGTCAACACCTCAAAATGAAAAGTCCAATTAAAAACTGGGCAGAAGGGCGCCTGGGTGGCTCAGTGGGTTAAGTCTCTGCCTTCAGCTCAGGTCATGATCTCAGGGTCCTGGGATCGAGTCCCACATAGGGCTCTCTGCTCAGCAGAGAGCCTGCTTCCTCCCCTCTCTCTCTGCCTGCCTCTCTGCCTACTTGTAATCTCTCTCTCTGTGTCAAATAAATAAATAAATAAATCTAAAAAAAAAAAAAAAAAAACTGGGCAGAAGACATGAGTAGACATTTCTCCAAAGAAGAAATGCAGATGGCCAACAGGGAAGAAAATATGCACAACATCACTCATCATCAGAAATTAAATCAAAACTACAAATCAAAACTACAATGAGATAACCACCTCACACCTGCCAGAATGGCTGAAATCAACAACAGAAGAAACAACAGATGTGGGTGAGAATGTGAAAAAAAAGGAACACATGTTATTGGGAATGCAAACTAATACAGCCACTGTGGGAAACAGTATGAAGATTCATCATAAAGTTAGAAATAGAACTACCCTATAAACTAGTAATTGCACTATTAGGTATTTACCCAAAGAATACAAATACACACATGCACCCTGGTGTTTATAGCCACATTATCTAAAATAACCATATTATGAAAACAACCCAAGTGTCCATCACCTGATGAATGGATGAAGAAGATGTGGTATGTGTGTATGTTATGGAATATTACTCAGCAACAAACAAAAAATGAAATCTTACCATTTTCAATGACATGGATGAGACTAGAGAGTACTATGTTAAGTGAAGTAAGTCAGAAAAAGATAAGTGCTTTAGGTTTTCACTAATATGTGGAATTTAAGGAACCAAACAAATGAGGAATGGGAAAAAGAAAAAAAAAAAAAGCAGGGGGGCCCAAGAAAGAGACTCTTAACTACAAAGAAAAAATGTGATGGTTACCAGAAGGCAGGTGGGTGGGGAGATGGGTTAAATAGGTGATGGGGATGAAGGAGTGTCCTTGCAATGAACACTGGGTTTTTATCAAAGTGCTGAATCACTACATTGTACATCCAAAACTAATATTACACTGTATATTAACTAACTATATTAAGTTTAAATAAAAACTTAAAAAATAATAGATCAAAATAAAAAGATTTTGGATAGCAAAGAAAGCCATCAATGGGATAAAAGGTCAATCTACTCAATAGGAGAAGATATTTGCAAATGTTATATTGATAAGGGGTTAAGGTCAAATATATAAAAATAACATATACAACTCAACACCAAAACCACAATTTGGTTAAAAAAATAGGCTGAGAAGTGAGTTGGGGGAAATAGGAGAGGGAGACAAACCATGACAGACTGTGGACTCTGAGAAACAAACTGAAAGTTTTGCAGGAGTGGAGGGTGGGGTGAGTCTGGTGGTAGGTATTATGGAGGGCATGTACTGTATGGACCACTAGGTGTGGTGAATAAACAATGAATTTTGGAACACTGAAAAAAATAAAATAAAATAAAAAAAGATGAGAAGAGCTAGCTGCGAAAGGTTCATGCTCAATATCATTTTAGTCAAGTCAGAAGATACTGGTTCTCTTGCTGGTTTTACATTCAGATTCTAGTCTTTTCAGCATATGCTCTGATTTATTTTACAAGCAAAATGGCTTAGCTACACTGAATTGGTTTCTCCATCTCCTATATAATCTAATTGCTACCTTTTCTCATGGTTACAATTAGAATTACCAGGACTAAGGTGCTGGGTGACTCAATGGGTTAAGGCTCTACCTTCAGCTCAGGTCGTGATCCCAGGGTCCTGGGATCAAGTCCCACATTGCGCTCTCTACTCAGTGGAGAGCCTGTTTCCTCCCCTCTCTCTGCCTGCCTCTGTGCCTACTTTCTGTGTGTGTGTGTGTGTGTGTGCGTGTGAAATTAATAAAAATAAAATCTTAAAAAAAAATCAACAACAACAACAAAAATGGAGACCTGAATAGACATTTTTTTTTCCAAAGAAAACATAGATGGCCAATGGCATATGGAAAGATGCTGAACATCTCTAGTTATTAGGAAATGCAGATCAAACCCACAATGCAATAAAACCTTACACCTATCAGAATGGCTAGTATCAAAGAAACAAGAAATAACAAGTATCAGTGAGGAGGCAGAGGGCTCCACCGTCATGTAAGGCTAGTAGAAATTGAAAATTGGTACAATGACTGTGGAAAACAGTATGGAGGATCCTCAAAAAAAAAAAAAAAAAGTGGGAATATACAATCCCATAATCCTAGTATTAACCCAAAGAAAATGAAAACACTATTTCAGAAAGATATATGCATCACTGAGTTTAATGTAGAATTATTTATAATGGAGAAGATATGATAGAAACTTTAATATCTACTGATAGAAGAATAAAGAAGATGAATAGATAAAGAAGATGGGGTTTGTTTCCATATCATTATATAGTCTACAGAGAAGTGCACTTAGAAAAATGAGTAAATTTTAGATCAGAGAAGTTATCTTACAATTTATTATACCTCAGATTGTAACTTAGAATTTGAGTTAGCTCATGTGGTCCACGAGCCAAATCGTTGTGAATTATCCAAATTTAGGAACATTAGAAAATACCTTGTTACTCATCTTTTATCATTAAAAGGAATCTGGATTTTTGCCTTGAAATAAAAACAGGAAGGGATATCTTAATAAGAAGAATGGTGTTTGTGCTCCCAGTGATGACAGTACAAGAATATGAGGTATTCGCAAACAGTAATAATTTAGAGATTTTAGTCCCTGCAGAAGTAAAAACATAGGGTGATATGGTGAAATGGTAGGAATGTGTTTGATATGTGTTTAATTTTTAAAACTAATAAAATATTGTGGTTATTTTCATTTATATGAATTTGTCCTTTATTTAGCTTACAGTGCATAATTTTGAACTAGTGATATTCTGTATTTTTTAATTTTAAATACATACTTACTCATATCTTTTCTTTTTAAATAATGTGACTTAACTGTTCAGTATAGTCTTCATAGTTAATAAAAAGCAAATGTTAGAAAGGAACAGATTTTAGTGCTTTAGTAGCAGAGTAATAAAAAACATCAAAGTCTTAGTACATATTCCATTTTATATTTTAAAGACATTCATCTATGTTATGAGTTTTTAAATGGCCAATCATTTTTATGCATAATGTCACAATATTTTTCATCCAGGAAATATATATAACTTTCCTTGACTATTTAAATGCCTTCTGAGAAGTTCATAAAAGAACTTCAGGAAAAATTATAATTTTATTTCAATATGTATTGGGCTGTCATTCATTGTTCCAGCAAAGGAGTTGTGCTCTCTTTTACTATATATAAAGTACATAGACATTTATCTTAACTCATAAAGACATTTAGAATAAATGAAAGATTCCCAAATCTACTAACCTCTATAAAATCAGACAGGATTTATCTCAAAGTTGTTTGTAAAAACTGGACACTGATAAAGAAAACAACCTGATGTTTACTAACCTAATATTTAGATTAAAATAGCCTGTGGTGTGTGTAAACATCAAGAATCACACATTGCATAATACTTTTACCAAAAACATTTTTGGAATTTTGATGTACAAAGGTAGCAATAATATGGTTTTTAGCAGAGAGTCTGGAATAATAAAACTACAGTTTTTATGCCTAAGATATGTATGCATAAATAGAGTCAGTGCTCTAGCATTGTCATAATTTTGTACTATAGCTTTAAAGGATAAATCATGTACAAACGATGAAGGATAGAACATTTCTAAGTGTTGTTATCTTTGATTTGGAACATATATTGGGCATATGAACTGTAATAAACAAAGAGCATTGTAGATGAGATCTCTCTGTGTATATATATGTAAATATGTGTACATATGTTTTCCATGTAGATGAGTATGTATGAGTATATATGCAAGAATGGATTTAGGTCTATCTCTAGCAGGAGGATCAGAAAACATACTTGAAATTTGGATTGCACTCTCTTCTGTAACTTATTCAAGTTTTGATCTTCACATATTTGGTTTACTATGTTAACTTATTTATCCATTTATTTAATAAACATGTTTTTTTTTAATTTTTAACTTCTTTTAAGTGTTCCAGAATTCATTGTTTATGCACTACACCCAGTGCTCCATGCAATACATGCCCTCCATAATACCCACCACCATGCTCACCTATGCCCCCACTCCCCTCCCCTCCAAAACACTCAGTTTGTCTCTCAGAGTCCATAGTCTCTCATAGTTCGCCTTCGCCTCCAATTTTCCCCGAATCCCTCTGTTCTCCATCTCCCCATGTCATCTGTGTTATTTCTTATGCTCCACAAATAAGTGAAACCATATGATAATTAACTCTCTTTGCTTGATTTATTTCACTCAGCATAATCTTTTCCAGTCCTGTCCATGTTGATACAAAAGTTGGGTATCATCCTTTCTGATGCAGGCATAATACTCCATAGTGTATATGGACCATATATTCTTTATCCATTCATCGATTGAAAGGTATCTTGGTTCTTTCCACAGTTTGGTGACTGTGACCAATGCTCTATGAACACTGGGGTACAGATAAACCTTCTTTTCTCTATATCTGTATCTTTGGGATAAATACCCAGTAGTGCAATTGCAGGGTCATTTTTAATTTCTTAAGGAATATCCACACTGTTTTCCAACCCACATAATGGGAGAAGATACTCACAAATGACAGTACAAAGGGCTGATATTCAGGATCTATAAAGAACTTCTCAAACTCAACACACACAAAACAGATAATCATGTCAAAAAATGGGCAGAAGACATGAACAGAATCTTCTCCAATAAAGACATACAGATGGCTAAGATAGAAATGAAAAAAATGTTTATCATCACTAGCCATCAGGAAGATTCAGATCAAAACCACATTGAGATACCACCTTATACTGGTTAGAATGGCCAAAATTAACAAGACAGTAAACAATGTGTGTTGGAGAGGATGTGGAGAAAAGCGAACCCTCTTACATTGTTGGTGGGAATGCAAGTTGGTGCAGCCACTTTGGAATAAACATGTATTTAATACTTGTGCCAAGTTTTCTAATTTTCCCTTTTTTGTGTGAATGTCTGTGTAAATAATAGGAGGAAGGCTTAAGAAGTGAGATGTACCCTATTGGTTAATGTGGCACTGTGATAAATGACAAAGATGATGATTTTCAGTGATATTGATAAAAAGATAGTGAAGAAACTAATGCCTATGCATTAAGAAAATAATACTTAGAAAAATGTTTTAAACAGATGCCAAGATAAACAACAACAACAACGAAAGTATAGAAATGAATAAACAGTGAAGATGTGAAGATAATCTATACTACTTCCAAGGGATTTCCACAGTCTACGTCTTCTTAGCTTATATATTTATGAATATATTACACACATTTAAAAAAGTTAGATTAGAATGTTTGGCTTCTAATAAAAGGTATTTAGATATATAAACATAAACATCTATATACTCCAACTTCAAGTGGAATGTATTTGGTTGCCAAGGACAAATAAATAATTATAAAAATGGAGAACGTGTAGAAGGGAGAAAAAAAGGGAGAGTATATTTCTAATCAGTGATTCAGAAAATAGAAGAAAGAAAATTTATGAGGTAAATACTAATAATATTTCAAATTTGAAAAAGGTACAAGGAACTTTTCTAAGGAATATTTACTGCAGGTTTAATTAACTTATGGCACAGAATTAAGAGCTAAAACATAGGTAATTACTAGCTCTGCAAAGAAATTGTGAGTCAGTCATAAATACAAAAATCACAACAAATTTCAAGGTGAATATTACCAGAAATTCACACTTAGGCATATTATATTAAAACCAAGAAACAACAAAGACCAGGCTGAGATAAAGTAAGCTTACATATACCAAATTACAGTTCAACCAGCAGTTGATTCTTAATGTCAACACTGGATGTCAAAGATAATCAATTAATATCTTGGAATTGTTTTGAGACAAAAATTGTGGGAAATATTTTATTTGTAATTAAATAATCTTTTATAGATAGAGTATAATCAAGTTTTTTCAATAAACAAATGTAGGAAGAATTTGCCACACATTCAGCCTTTGCAAAGGAATTGCCAAATATTGTGCCTCAGGGAGACAGACAATCGGAGATAGAGAGTCCAAGATGGCAGAGGAATAGGAGACTATAGTTTTGTCTGGTCCCAGGAATTCAGCTAGGTAGCTATCAAGCCAATCTGAACACCCACAAACTCAACCATATCTAAGAAAAGATTAGCTGCAACTCTACAAACAAAAGCAACCACTTACTACAAGAATGACAAGACAGAAAAATTCACCTCAAAAAAGGGAGCAAGAAGCAGTATTGCCTTCCAGGAACCTAATCAGTACTGACATAAGATGTTGAAACTAAAGTTCAGAATATTGATTATAAAGATACTATCTGGGCCTGAAAAAAGCATAGAAAACTCCTTTCCAAAGAAATAAAAGAACTAAAATCTAACCAACTCAAAGTCAAAAGGCTATTGATGAGATGCAATAAAAAATGGAAGCTCTAACTGCTAGGATAAATGAGGCAGAAGAGAGATTTGGTGATATAGAAGACCAAATGATGGAGAACAAAGAAGCTGAGAAAAAGAGATAAACAACTACTTGATCATGAGGGGAGAATAAAAGAGATAAGTGATACCATAAAGTGAAACAATATCAGAATAATTAGGATCCCAGACGAAGAGGAAAGAGTGGAGGAGAAGAAGGTATAGTGGAGCACATTATAGTGGAGAACTTCTCTAATCTGGGGAAACAAAAATGCATCAAAATCCAAGAGGCTTAGAGAATCTGCCTCAAAATCCATGAAGATAGGTCAATACCTTGACATATAATAGTGAGACTTGCAGATCTCAGGGGGGATAAAAAAGAGAGAGAGAGAGAAAATCTTGAAAGCCCCTTGGACAAGAGGCCTGTAACCTAAAAGTGTAAAAACATTTAAATGGCAGAGGACATATCCACAGAGATCTGGCAGACCAGAAAGGACTGGCATGATATATTCAGGGGGCTAAATGAGAAAGTTATGCAGCCACAAATATTTTATACAGCAAGAACGTCCTTCAAAATAGAAAAAGAGAAAAAAAAAGCTACCAGGACAAACAGAAGCTAAAAGAATTTATGATCACTAAACCACCCCTGCAAGAAATGTTAAAGGGGATCCTTTAAGTGAAGCAAGTGTCAGAAAGCAGCATAGACCATAAAGGAACAGAACCGATATACAGAAATGGTGACATTACTGGTAATACAATGGCACTAAATTTGGATCTTTCAATAGTTACTCTGAATGTAAATGGGCTAAATGTCCCAATCAAAAGACAAAGGGTGTCAGATTGGATTAAAAAGCAAGACCCACTGATAAGCTGCCTGAAAGAGACCCGTTTGAGACCCAAAGACAACTCCAGATTGAAAGTGAGGGGATGTAAAAACATTTATCATGCTAATGGATATCAACAGAAAGCTGGGGTAGAAATCCTTATATTAGATAAGGTAGATTTTAAACAAAGACTATAGTAAGAGAGGAGGAAGGACACTATATCATCATTAAAGGGTCTATCCAACAGTTAGATCTAACAATCGTAAATATTTATGCCCCTAACATGGGAGCAGCCAATTAATAACAAAATTAAAGAAATACATTGATAATAATACAAGTAGAGCACTTTAACACCCTCACTACAATGGACAGATCATCTAAGCAGAAGATCAACAGGAAACTAGGGCTTTGAATAACACACTGGACCAGATGGACTTCACTGATATATTTAGGGCATTCCACCAGGAAACAACAAAACACACATTCTTTTTCAGTGCACATAGAACATTCTCCAGAATAGATCAGATCCTAGGTCACAAATTAGGTTTCAACCAGTACCAAAAGACTGGGAACATTCCCTGCTTATTTTCAGACCACAATGTTTTGAAACTTGAACTTAATCACAAGAGGAAATATGAAAGAACTCAAATATGTGGAGGCTAAAAAGCATCACACTAAAGAATGAATAGGTCAACAAGAAAATTAAAGAATATATATTTTTTTAAATCATGGAAACAAATGAAAATGAAGACACAATTATTCAGTCTTAGGGATATAACAAGCCTTTCTCAAGAAACAAGAAATGTCCCAAATATTCAACCTAATCTTACACTTAGAGGAGGTGGAAAAGGAACAGCAAGTAAAGCCTAAACCCAGCAGGAGAAGATAATCAATAAAGATTAGCAGAGAAATCAATGAAATAGAAACCAGAAGAACAGTAGAACAGAGCAACAAACCTAGGAGCTGGTTTTTTGAAAGAATTAATAAGATTGCTAACCACTGGTCAGATTTATCCAAAAGAAAAGAGAAAGGACCCAAACAAATAAAGTCATTAATGAAAGAGGAGAGATCACAATGAACACCCAAGAAATAAAAAGAAATATAAGAATATATAATGAACAACTATATGCCAACAAATTAGGCAATCTGGAAGAAATGGGTCTATTCCTAGAAATATATCAACTACCAAACTGAAACAGGAGGAAATAGGAAACTTGAATAGACCTATCACCATAAGGGAAATTGAAGACATAATCAAAATCTCCCAACAAAAAAGAGCCCAGAGCCAGATGGTGTCCCAGGATAATTCTACCAAACATTTAATGAAAAATTAAGCCTATTAAACTTAAGCTGTTTCAAAAAATAGAGATGGAAGGAAAACCTCCAAGCTCTTTCCATGAGGCCAGCATGACCTTGATCCTAAAACCAAAAAGAATTATATTGTCAAAAGAAGAATTATATTGTCAAAAATAAGAATTATAGACCAATATTCCTGATAAACACGGATATAAAAATGTTCACCCAAATACTAACCAATAGCACCCAACAGTTCGTTAAAAGGATTATTCACCACGACCAACTGGGATTTATTCCTGGGCTGCAAGGTTGGTCCAACATCCACAAATCAATCAATATGATACAATACACTAATAAAAGAAAGAACAAGAACCATATAATACTCTCAATAGATGTTGAAAAAGCATTTGGCAAGTACAGCATTCTTTCTTGATTAAAACTCTTCAAGGTGTAGAGGTAAAGGAAACATTACTCAATATCATAAAATCCATCTACGAAAAGCCCACAACAAATGTTACCCTCATGAGGAAAAAATGAGAGTTTTTCCCCTAAAATCAGAAACATGGTAGGAATGTCCATTATCACTACAGTTCCTCCACATACTACTAGAAGTACTAGAACATACTACTACTACTAGCCTTAGCAATCAGATAACAAAAAGAAATAAAAGGCGTCTGAATTGGCAAAAAATAATTCAAACTCTCACTCTTTGCAGATGACATGATACTCTATGCAGAAAACTGAAAATACTCCACCCTAAAATTGCTAGAACTCATAGAGGAATTCAGCAAAGTGGCAGGATATAAAATCAATCCACAGAAATCAGTTGCACTTCTATACACTAACAATGAGACAGAAGAAAATAGACATTAAACAGCCAATCCCATTTACAATCCACCCCAAACTATAAAATACATAGGAATAAACCTAACCAAAAAAGTAAAGGATCTGTACTTAGAAAACTATAGAACCCTCATGAAAGAAATTGAGGAAGACACAAAGGAATGGAAAACGTTTCATGCTCATGGATCAAAAGGACACGTATTCTTAAAATGTCTATGCTACCTAGAGCAATCTACACATTTGATCCAATCCCTATCAAAATGCCATACACTTTTTTTCACAGAACTGGATCAAATAATCCTACAATTTGTATGGATGCAGAAAATATCCTGAATAACCATAGGAATGTTGAAAAAAAAAAATCAAAGTTGGAGGCATCACAATTCTGAACTTCAAGCCCTATTACAAAGATGTAATCATCAAGACTGTATGGTACTGGCACAAAAACAGACACATAGATTAATGAAATTGAATAGAGAACCCAGGAATATATCCTCAACTCAATAGTCAGCTAATCTTAGACAAAGCAGGAAACAATATCTAATGGCAAAAAGACAGTCTCTTCAGAAAATGCTATTGAGGAAATTGAACAAACACATGCAGAAGAATGAAACTGGACCATTTCCTTACACCATGCACAGAAATAGCCTCAAAGTGGATGGAAGCTATAGATGTGATACAGGAATCCATCAAAATCCTACAGGAGAACACTGACAACAACCTCTGTGACCTTGGCTGCAGCAACTTCTTGCTAGACATGTCTCCAAAGACAAGGGAAACAAATACAAAAATGAACTATTAGGACTTCATCAATATAAAAAGCTTTTGCACAGCAAAGGAAACAATGGACAAAACCAAAAGATAATTACAGAATGGGAGAAGATATTTGCAAATGTCTTACCAGATAAAGGGCTATAACTAAATTCTATAAAGAACTTATCAAACTCAATACTCAAAGAACAACTAATCTAATCAAGAAATGGGAAGAGGAAATGAGCAGACATTTCTGCAGAGAAGACATCCAAATGGCCAACAGACTCATGGAAAAATCCTGCACTTAACTTGGCATCGGGAAATACAAATCAAAACCACCATGAAATACCACCTCATACCAATAAGAATGTCTAAAATTAACAAGTCAGGAAATGACAGATGTTGGTGAGGATGCAGAGAAAGGAGAACCCTATCACAGTGTTGATGGGAATGCAAGCTTGTGCAGTTACTCTGGAAAAGAGCATAGAGATTCCTCAAAAAGTAAAATAGAGCTATACTATGACCCAGCAATTACACTACCAGGTATTTGCCCCAAAGACACAAATGTAGTAAACTGAAGGGGCACTTGTACCCAGTGTTTATAGCAGCAATGTCCACAATAGCCAAACTATGGAAAGAGCCCAGATGTCCATCAATGGACAAATGGAGAGAGGATGTGGTATATGTATACAAAGGAATATTATGCAACCATCAGAAAAGAATAAAATCCTGGCTATTTCAGGATGGACATGGATGGAACCAGAGGGTGTTATGTTAAGCCAATGAATGAAGAACAGTAGGAAATTCACCTAGAAAGTTTCTTCAGTTTTCTTGCACTATCAATTGCAATGACCACAGAGAAAAAGTTGAAACTAATTTAATAACCATATTACTTAAGAAGAATAAATTTTTACTTTCATTTTCAAATAGAAATCTTATAGTTCTGAGCTACTGAAGCTTTCTGAAATTTTTGAGTGCTGTATGTGAGTTATTTTCATGACTCGTATTCATATATTGTATGAAAAGATAAAATGATATCAAATCTAGCAGCTAGTAAATGAACGCAGAATTTACTGTTATAGTAAGACAGGGGAATCAATGATGCATTTAAACCTGAGATTGATTTCTTATATCTGTTTAATATACAGTGCCACACACATAGAGATTAATCTCAAGGTTCTCATATGTCATGGATTCACATATCATTACACACACACACACACACACACACACACACACTTGTTTAAGTAATTAAAGGTGTGATTTGACTGAGTTTTTTCAACAGCTGAAATTATTCCATATAATGTTATGAGGGGAGAAATGTTCTGTTTTTTAATGATTTTTACAAATTTAATTTCTTTTTAAGATTTTATTTATTTTTTAGGCAGAGAGGGAACACAAGCAGGAGAAGCAGCAGGCAGAGGGAGAAGCAGGCTCTTCGCTGAGCAGGAAGTCCAATGCAGAACTTGATCCAGGAGGCTGGAATCATAACCTAGCCAAAGGCAGACACTTAATAGGCAGAGTCACCTAGGCATCTCTGAACTTTACTATTTGTTATAAAGATTCTTTTGTCTACTTTTAAGATTAAGGAGTACTTTCCTCTCATCTCTAAAAGTAGGCTTCAAATGGTTCCATACATTTCATAAAGTTCAGCACTGACCTCAAGATCATGGAGGGTCAGTCAATATTTCAAATATTTTGCTCAATAATACATTTTGTTATTATATACACATAATCATTGTTCCTATGATATTCTCTTATAAAGACCTAGAAAATATTTATAAATTATAATGAGTTACCAACATTAACTAAATTATTGCTTATGTGTTGCATATATTGAAAAAAAACACATTATTTTATTTTAATTGGATTGGCTTTAATTACTACATTGTGGATGTGACCTGTAGGGAAGACAGTTTCTGCAGTTAAGACACAAATTTTACTGAAACTTGAAGTCTGGGCAAAAAACATGTTTTGAAAGATAATTTATGACTAATTAGACAGAGAGAGCCCCAGAGAGATTTACTTCCTGAGGTGTGTATTTACATTTCAAGGTAGGCTGAAACCCTGGGACCTTGAAGACATTTTAGGTTGTAAATCTGGTGACAATGGACTTATTTATCTTTCCCCTGGAGAGATTTATTTAAATTCCATGGAGTTAAAGTAAGATGCCAGGATCTTCCCTACTATATTTCCAAAGAGACTCTGGATGGGAGTAATACATCATGCAAATAAGTGACTGTAATCATTTTGTTTGGGGCTCCTTACCAGCATTACAGATTACACAAGTGCTGCATGACATCTGTGTCCTATTACATCACCTCATATGTAAGAGTTATGGAACAGAAAATCAGTAGTTATTGTTTGCTGTAAATAAAAAATAATAACCTACTTTACTCAAGCAACTTATGTAAATATTCAGGATAACATTAATAATATAGATTTTCAAAATTTAACAGGTTATTTTGAATGATAATCCATATGTAGATTAGATAATTAAAATGTTTTTTTCATTAGCATATTCATATATTGAGTCATATACCTTAATTTTATGAAATATAAGAAAGCTGCTAATGAAGTACTTATAGGCACATTCTAATTTGGGAATATATTGAATGGAGTCATATATTGCTCTTTTTTTCCCAGCTTTATTAAGATATAACTGATAGTTGTATATTTTTTATTACTGCAAGACCTCTTGGAACTTTTAATATATTAAAGTGTGGTGTGATTTAAGAATGAAGACACTGAGTGATAAGGGTTGAATATTGCTGCTTCCTCAATATAGTTGCCTGCAAAACACTTTTTGCATAGAATACTTATTAATATCGCCACAACTTTATCTTCTGAAGAATACAATTTGGGAATTATTTCATTTACTTTACAGTATTGACTGAGTTATTTTCTTCAAGGTGAAGTTTTAGTTACTATCATTGCTACCACCAACAGGTAAATATTAGGTTTTAAAATACTTTAACTCAGTTATTTTCCAGTCTTCTTTTGTCTAGAACAAAACAACCCTTAGGTTGTATGTGTCTAACAGTAGAGCATCAAACTATGTGAAGGAAAAGCTAAAAGAACTAAAAATATGATCTCCCTGATATGAGGAAGTGGTGATGCAACATGGAGGCTTAAGTGGGTAGAAGAATAAATGAAACAAGATGGGATTGGGAGGGAGACAAACCATAAGTGACTCTTAATCTCACAAAACAAACTGAGGGTTGCCGGGGGGAGGGGGTTTGGGAGAAGGGGGTGGGATTATGGACATTGGGGAGGGTATGTGATTTGGTGAGTGCTGTGAAGTGTGTAAACCTGGTGATTCACAGACCTGTACCCCTGGGGATAAAAATATATGTTTATAAAAATAAAAAATTAAAAAAAAAATAAAAAAAAATAAAAAAAAAAAAGAACTAAAAAAATAAATAAATTAATCCACTGTCATAGTTGGAAATGATAGCAGCCTTTTCAGAAATGAACAGATCTAGAAGCCAGAAAATAAGGATAAATTTGAACTCAAAAATACCATCAATCAACCAAATGCAACTACCTTCTGTAGCCTACTTCATCCAACAATAGAATTCACATTTTTCTCAAATTCACAAGGAAAATTCACTAAGATATACAATTTAATAATCCAAATATATAAATAAATAAATAAATAAATAATATAAATATATAAATACATATATAAATATATAAATAAATCCAAATATATAATGATAAAAAATTTAATAGACATTTTACCGATAAGATATATGCATAAAAAGATGTCAAATTTCATTAGACATTAGAGAAATACAAATTATAATCACAGTAAGGCACTACTATACATATACTAGAACAGATGTTTAAAATATACAAAATACAGATAAATACAAAGTGGAGAAATCGGAATCATATATTACTAGTGAGAATGTAAATGACACAGACAATTTGGAAGGAGTTTGGATTATTTTTTTTTTTAGATAAATATAAATATCATACAGTTCAGCATTTGCACTTTTAGGAAACTATCAAAAATAAATAAAAACATGCATGTTTGTGAATATGCATAGTAGCATTATCCATAATAGCCCTAAACTGAAAACAATTTAAATATGTCTCCACTGGTGAATGGATAAACAAAAATGTAGAGTAGCAGGGAATACTACCTAGGAGTTAAAAGCAATAAAATATTGATGATATAACATGGGTGAATCTCAAGAATATTATGTTACGTCAGGAGGAAGAAATTCAGACTTGAAGAACAGATATTGTACTATTTTTTTTATACAGAATTCTAGAAAAGCAAAGTTAGAGACACAGAAAACAGATCAGTAGTTGCCTAGAAGTGGAAGGCAATAATAGACAATAGCTGCAGACACATTGATTAGTGTCTTGGGTGATAAAAATGCTCTACAATAGAGTGCAATGGCAGATGCACAACACTGCAAATGTACTAACATCACTGAATTCACTTTAAGGATGAATTTCATAGTATGTTAATTATACGTCAATAAAAATTTTTAAATTACATAAATAATAATATACTGAGGAATAATTTTAAAAAGAGACATTGAATGGCTCTATAAAATCCACAAATATTGCAAAGGGAAATTAAGTAAGCTATAACTAAAGGGAGAGCTATTCCTTGTTTAAGATTCGATATTTTTTTAAGATTAAAATCTTTCACAAATTAATTTCTAAATGTATGGAATCTTAATCAAAATACTAGAAAGTTTTGTGATGAATTTGGAAAACTGATTTTTAAAATTTACATGATAAAGTACATTTTTAAAATTTACATGTTAAAGTACATTTAGGCAGAAAAATAAGAGTAGAAAAATTGCAAGTCTAGAGGAATTCTACTACCAAGTCTTGGCTATAGTTTTTAAAAGATTGTGTTATGATATAAAAATAGACATATGGGTCACTGGAGCACAATAGAGAGTTCATTAATAGTCCCATACTTATATTAGCCATTGGATTTCAACATAAGGTACATGGTAATTCAATGTGGAAAAAGAAAAAAGATAGAATTAAAAAAAAATTGTGCTATATAAACTAAGCATTTGTATGGAAATAAAAGTTCCTCAGTTTTTACATATTATATGCAAACATTAACTTCAAGTGGATAATATACGTAAGCCAATAAAAAACTAAATTTGTTAATTTTTAAGAAGATGATGAACTAAAATATTAGTGACATTGGGTTAAGCAAAGTTTTGTTATATGGGACATAAACACAATGCTCTATAAAATTATCTATAAAAGTAATTTTATAAAAGGTATAAATATTTTCTTTTCAAAAGACAAATTTAAGAAAATGGAAAAGCACATTTAATACTAGTAAAAGTTATTTTCAAGACATAAAAACATAAAAATGCTAGGCTCAGGATATAAAGAACTCTTATAATTCATTAATAAGATGGCAGAAAAGGGGCACCTGGGTGGCTCAGTGGGTTAAGCCTCTGCCTCAGCTCGGGTCATGATCCCAGGGTCCTGGGATCCAGCCCCACATCAGGCTCTCTGCTCAGCGGGGAGCCTGCTTCCTCCTCTCTCTCTGCCTGCCTCTCCACCTACTTGTGATCTGCCTGTCAAATAAATAACTTAAAAAAAAAAAAAACTTTAAAAAAATGGCAGAAAAGTCATTAAAAAATGACAGCATCGTTGAACAGAAATTTCACAAATGAAAATAATCATAGTTAGGCAGGTGAAAAAAGGCTCAATAGTTCTTGTCATCAGTGAAATGCAAGTTAACCATCATGTGCCCACCAATATGACTGAAGTTAAAATGCCCAGCAATACCAAGTGCTGCTGAATTTATGAAGCAAGCACATCTCCAAACCACTGTCGGGATAGTAGTTCAGTCACTTGGTAAAGAGTGTACCAGTATCTCAAAAGTGATATGAATTTACCATGTGACCTGGCAATCTCATACTATGTATTGACCCTAAATGAATCAAAACATATTTTCCAAAAAGTTTACACCAGAATAGTCCAAAACTTCATTTAGTCAAAAATAGGAAATTACTCAGATTCCTTCAACTGATGAAAAGAGAGACAAATAACAAAATATTATTCAACAATAAAAATGAACACAGTGGTCATGAACAGAACAGCATGGCTGAGTCTCAAAAGCTCAATGAGAGAAATCAAGTGTCTATATGAAATGCTAGAAAAGCAGAACTGTAGCTCTGGGAAACAAACCAGCATCTGCCTGGAAATCAGAGGCTGGACTGGCTATGAAGCGGCACAGGGGCAATGCTGTAGATGAACCTGTTCTGTACCAATCATCACTGAATATGATTACCTAGAATCATCAAATTGTTCTCCCACAGCAAATAACTAATTATATTTTAATTATGCCTTACTAACGCTGTTTAAAAATTATGGCACAGTTTTAAGCAAGAATATCAATTGTTCTAAACTAACCTGCAAAAAATTAATAAAAAGCAATAAAGAGTAATTGTTATTAGTTAATACAATAAATTAATATTTTTAATCTCCCAGGGGAAGAGTTCGAAGAGTCTTTTGAAGACCTTCAATATTTAACTGAAAGAATACATAAATGTCATGGTTTCTAGGAAATCTATATTTAGGTAACTATATAAATCTGTAGTCCAAATCATAACATCTTTAATAACAACAAGGGACAAACTTAATAATTATATTGGGACAATAAATGTAAATTGATATTGCATTGGGTGCTGGAATGAGTGTGTTCAGAAAACAGTTTATTTTCAAAATCTGAGTATGAAGTTTTTATCTAGAAGCATATTGTTCTTATTTGCTTGTCTGTGGCATACACTAAAATGTCATTTTTTCTTTATGTTTATTTTCATTAAAAGGGAACATCCAAAGGACACAGCACCATTTAATGCACTTTGCACTCAAACGCAATAAGTGCAGGTGTAATTTCACTGTTAAAAATATTATATATCCTGTGCTCGCTTCGGCAGCACATATACTAAAAATATTATATATCCTTTTTTTAGATACATGATCCTTATGTTATTTAAGTGATGTTCTTCAATAAACACAAAATTATGCTTGCATATATGCCTAGATACTGACATATTGTTCTGATATTCAGGGCTAATTTGAGGTAGAGATAGTATTTTAATATAGGTATACTTAATTCTGTATTAATTTAGAGGAATAGGTGGTTGTTCAGTAAGTTGGAAAATTAATGTCTGACTTTATAAGTTTATGTTTCATAGTTGGACTTTGGGTGTATATATGCTCTTTAATCTTTCTCTTTTTAAGAGACTTGTTTGAATATACACACATACAGAGCCAAAGAAATACTTCTTTTTATATGGAAGTTTAAATTATATATCATTTAAATTAAGTTTTTATATTTTATCTATTATATTAATATGAGGAAGATATTATAGAATTTATGTCTGGATGAGATAGAACATTTTTTTCATTTTTTACTTATGATATTTGGATGTAATTGAATGCAAGAGAGATTTCTAAATGATTATAAAGATTACTGAATAGGTGGGCATATGGATAAAATAGGTGATGGGGCTTAAAGAGTACACTTATCAGGATAAGTACTGAGTAATGTATAGAACCGTTGAATCACTATATTATATACCTGAAACTAATATAACCCTGTATATATTATACTAGAATTATAATTAAAAACTTACTAAAATGCTACTAAATAAATAACTTCCAAGTATTAAATTGCTGTACAATAATTTGAATAGTAAACTTAAATATGTAGACTTACATATATTAAAAAAAAAAAACAACACAAGAGGGGCACCTGGGTGGCTCAGTGGGTTAAGCCTCTGCCTTCGGCTCAGGTCATGGTCTCAGGGTCCTGGGATCGAGCCCTGAATTGGGCTCTCTGCTCAGTGGGAAGCCTGCTTCCTCCTCTCTCTCTGCCTGCCTCTCTGCCTAATTGTGATCTCTCTCTCTGTCAAATAAATAAATAAAATCTTAAAAAAAACAGAACATTAATTATCTGATACAAGATTTTAATTAAAATCTCCCACCTGGGACTCGTCCCCATTTTATACTAAAAGCTGTCTCTTTACTAAAGATTGTCTCTTTACTAACCTTTCACTTTCTTACAGATTTTCTAAGACAATTAACATATTTTGAAAACATCAAACCACTAAATATTCCCAGATATTCACAAAAAGGAGAATGAGGGGCGCCTGAGTGGCTCAGTGGGTTGGGCCGCTGCCTTCAGCTCAGGTCATGATCTCAGGGTCCTGGGATCGAGTCCCGCATCGGGCTCTCTGCTCGGCGGGGAGCCTGCTTCCTCCTCTCTCTCTGCCTGCCTCTCTGCCTACTTGTGATCTCTCTCTGTCAAGTAAATAAATAAAATCTTAAAAAAAAAAAAAAAAGGAGAATGAGACTTTCTTAAAACATTTGTAACCTGGATCAAGTACATTCATCCAGATAAGTATTTGTTAAACTTCTACTCAACACTGCACTAGGAATTCCTGTGTTCTGTTAAAATTCTTCCTCAGATAAATTTATCTTTACAGTCTGAAACAGGTTTTCATTCAATCTACTAGATTGCAGTTGTTTTTCCAGTTACTTTATTGTTATTGTATTTGTTTTATTAAATGGTGGTTCCAAGAGGCTATCTGTCAGTTGGAGAACACCTACATGAAACCTAGGCTAGTATGCTGAAATGTGTTAGTCCACAATCTGTAATTTCTAGAAATCAGGTCAACTTACTAAGGTTTTGATAATTGAGCAACATATTTCCTCAGCCATCTAATTCTTTCCCAAGGAACTCTTCCACATGCAAAGAAGTCCATAGAATTCTGTGTTTCTCTGGAACTTGTAGAAATAATTAAAAACTGTTGGTGTTTCAGTTCAGATCCAGTTATTATTCTACCACAAGGAGAGTTATACAGACTTAGAGTCAGAAAAAGTAGATGGAGGGCTCTGAAAGTATGTAATGGGTTTTGTGTACCTCCAACTCACAACTAACCAAAAGAAGACTCTTGCTTTCTCACCCATATCACTTTACATTATGTTAAAATGCACTAGTCTGTGTTTTCACAAACCAAAATCTACTTATATTTCCCAATATTTAGCAAGACAGTTGTTATCTACCAAATAATCAACTAAGTAGCTTATTCAAAACATATGACGTAGGCTATGTGATATGTTTAAGACAATACAAAGATGAATAAGCACTATCATTCCTCAAGAAAGTCCAAGTTTGTGGAGAAGGGAAACCCAAACACACACACTCACACATAAGTAGGGAAGGAGGGATAATGTGGTGTCACAGATAGTGCTAATTTATTGAGAACACACAGGTTACGCTCACCATAGAGGAACCACAATCAAATGTGTTTGATCAGATGCTTAATTATCTGGGGGGAAATAAATATGTTTTAAAAATATGGTATGATGTTCATTCTGTGTAATAACATCCTCATCATTACTGATGTGAAAATAGATTCATGTGAGTTCCCTGACTCAAATGACCATGTGGGGAACTCTGTGGAGCCAAATCCCCAGAAAAGCTGGTGAAAATTGAAGAACAACAAAAAAATCAACCACTTAAAGTCTCCAGAATTTTTTTCTTTGTAATATACAGGATAAAGTTCCAAATTCTTTATAGATTTTATTTATTTATTTGTTTATTTATTTATTTGTCAGAGAGAGAGAGAGAGGGGTGTGGAACACAAGTAGTAGGTAGAGTGGCTGGCAGAGGCAGAGAGAGAAGCAGGCTCCCCACTGAGGAAGGAGCCCGATGTGGGACTCGATCTCAGGATCCCAGGATCATGACCCGAGCTGAAGGCAGTGGCTTAACTGACTGAGCCACCCAGACGTCCCTCCAGAAATGCTTTTAAGGGCATATAGAAAGTGAAAGACACTTACTCAGGGTAATCTGCTAAAACGGAAAGAAACGTGGAAGTCTGAGGCATTTTAACTACGATCCCTTTGCACTCTCCCAACCCTTGTAAAAGAAATTCCACCGCAAGTTGGTGTAGCCAATAGAGGGCTTCTTATCCCCAAATCTCCTAGTTATGGCATATGGCATATTCCTGGGAGGAGCTGGATATTAGGAATTCTCATTCCCTCATCTCACATTCCCTGCCCCATTACTTTTTTTTTTTAATTTAATTTTATATTTTTTCAGTGTTCCCAAATTCACTGTTTGTGTACCACACCCAGTGCTCCATGCAATATGTGCTCTCCATAATACCCACCACCAGGCTCACCCCACCCCCCAAACCCTTTCTCCAAAACCCTCAGTTTGTTTCTCAGAGTCCACAGTCTCTCATGAGGCCAGGTCCTGGAATGCAGCTGAGAAATTGAGGAGGCAGTGGCTCTACTGCCATCATGGACTACTGAAAATGTTGAGGTCCTGATCATTTTCTCCCTTGCCTATATATTTATTTATTTTTTCAATTTATTTATTTTCAGAAAAACAGTATTCATTATTTTTTCACCACACCCAGTGCTCCATGCAATCCGTGCCCTCTATAATACCCACCACCTGGTACCCCAACCTCCCACACCCCGCCACTTCAAACCCCTCAGATTGTTTTTCAGAGTCCATAGTCTCTCATGATTCACCTCCCCTTCCAATTTACCCCAACTCCCTATTTCTAGGGTGAAGTTTCCATATTAAAGGACACAAGCCAAGAAGACCAGGGATGACTATCACCAGCCTCGTGTCCATCTTCTAAAAAAAGGATATCCCTCAGGGAGAAATGTACCCATTCCCACTCCTCTACCTCTAGAACCATAGTTCACTGATTTGCTCAGGGTACAGACAGATTATACAAAGAACCAAAGCTCTCCTGAAGGAACTGACTTTCTTTGAAACAGAGTAATGAAGTTCATGCCTACAGGTGCTCTCAAAAATAATTAATGCTTTTGGGGGGAAAGTGGTTAAGAGAAGACTTGCAGCTTCCTTAAAGAGGTAAGACAAACAGTAGGCCAATAAGCTTACCAGAAAGACGAGGGAAACAGACAACCAAAAAGAGATTTTCTAGAGGCAGAACAAACCTCCAACACTGAATTCCTGAACTATCCCTGCAAAGGAGCTCGAAAGTAATTGAATGAATCTGTGGGGAAATTTATGCTCCAGGACCTTGTTGAAAACTTCAGCAATAAGTGAACAGTTAGCAGAACTTATAGTGAAGTTGCATGTGGTCAGGGAGAGAGACAGTCACTCCTGGTAGAGCACTACTAAAGCTACTGCCATGTTGCTTGCTGCACATGCCCAAGGCTTCACCCTGAGGAACAATATCAAGGACTTTATATTGCAGAGGAAAAGAACTTTATTAAAATAATCCAGCCAGTCACTAAACAAATTAAAAAGCAGAAATTACAATACAGAAAGAAGAGTATTATACAAAGTTGTTACAATGTTTTAGTTAAAATGTCCAGTTTTCAATAAAATATTATGTAAAGATTCAGAAAAATATGACCCATCAGAAAATGGAGACTGGGAAATCAATCAAATATCAAATTTGACATGAAAGACGCATCATACTGAGTTGCATTATAAGTATGTTCAAAGATAAAGGAAATCATGGTTAAAGAAATGAATGAAGCTATGAAGAAAACATTACAGCGAATATAAAATATAAATAGATATATGGAAACTATATTTTTAAAAAGCCAAATGGAAAATTTGGAGTTAAAGTTAAAATAATTGAAATAAAAAGTTTATCAGAGAAGCTCAATAGAGTATGGAAAGAATCAGCTCCTAGTATGGAAAGAATTAGCAAATGTGAAAAAATCAAGATAGATCAATAGAGACTGTCCAATCTGAAGAATGGGGGGTGGGGGGAAGCTTAAAAAAATGTAAGATACCTTAAGTACATATTGAGCACAGTCAAAGTCAATACACAAAAATCAATCACTTTCAGTGATGAGTGCAAAAATGAAATTAAGAAAATAATTCCAAATAAAATAACATCAAAAAGAATTAAATACTTATAAATAAATTCCTATTGGGAACTATAAAACACCATTGAAATAAATTAAAGACAGAAATTAAAGGAAATTGGTAAAGTTTATGAATTTGAAGACATAATATTTAAAACTTTAAATGATAATGATCCTTCAAATATCTACAATTTCAATGCAATCTGTCATTTTTCCCATCTGGTTTCTTTGTAGAAATCGACAGTCTGATGATAAAAATGCTGTAGATTTATTCAAGGCACCCAGAAGAGTATGTAACTCAAAATGTTAAACACAGAGTGACGTTTGACCTGGTAATTCCACTCTTAAGTACATACCTGAAAATGAAAACACACATCCATAGTAAAAATTATACATAAATGTTGATGCCAATATTAATCATAATAGCCAAGAGTTTGATGCAATCAAATGCTCTTTAACCAATGAATATATAAACAAATGTGGTATGTCTACACAATGGAATATTAGTAATAAAATGAATGCAGTAATAATACATGCTACAACATGGATGAACATTGAAAATATTATGCTAAGTGAGGTGACTATATTCTATGATTTTATTTATATGAAATGTCCAGAATAGGCAAATGTATACAGATAGAAAATAGATTAGTAGTTACCTAGTATGGAGAGGGAAATGAGAGGGAAATAGGCAAATGTATACAGATAAAAAGTAGATTAGTAGTTACCTAGTATGGAGAGGAAATATATAAACAATATATATTTGGTTTATTTTTGGTGTGAGGAAATATTCCAAAATTGATGCAGTAATGGTTGAACAATTCTGTGAGTATAGTAAAAAATATTTTGTACAGACTACATGACTGAATATTATAGTCTATAAATTACAACTCAATAAAACTGTTACAAAATAAAAGTAGGTAAGTAGGTATGGCTGCGTTTGTAGTTATCAATTTACACCAAAAATCTCATTTTCTCTGCAACTATTAGGTATATTTAGAAGAGCTGGGCATTTGTTTAAACACAACTCATTTTGCCATATATTTTCAATATCTTTCTAAAGGATGGAACATGCTATAAAATATATATGAAATTTAAGGCATTGTTAGAGCATCAAAAATGATAAAATGTTTAATACTCAGGTACTGATAACTTTTAAAAGGAACTGATTGACAGTATCTTGGAACATGAAATAACAAGATAGGGTTACTTGATTGAACCTTTTGAAAAAAATAATACAAAAAATAAATTCATTCACAGTTAATTGTTTTTATTTTATTTTTTTTTATTTTTTTTTTTAAGATTTTATTTATTTATTTATTTGACAGACAGAGATCACAAGTAGGCAGAGAGGCGGGCAGAGAGAGAGAGGAGGAAGCAGAGAGCCTGATGCGGGACTCGATCCCAGGACCCTGAGATCATGACCTGAGCTGAAGGCAGCGGCTTAACCCACTGAGCCACCCAGGCGCCCCCAAAGTTAATTGTTTTTAATAGCTCACTGTGAAATACTGAAATCAGAAATCAGCAAAATTGTTGAAGTAAGGTTCATGAGAGTGTGTGTTGGAGAAAATAGGAGGGGTAAAATTCTATTTTCTTCTTAAAGATACTAAAGGGTAGTGGCCTGGTAGTAGGGGGATTATAAATATTTTATTTTAGACAAAAGGTAAATAAACCATAAAATTTAAAAAAAAGTGATCTTTGCTGAATAATAAAACTTCTGTAAGCTGAAGAAGTTTAGTTGAAAGAAAGTATTTAGATACATTTTATATTTATTGTACTTTTCACATAAGGCAGTAATTTTCTGCTGGCATAAAAACATAACCCTCAAAACTATTAATGACAATATTAACAAACATGATTGAAAAACTGATAGGCATTAATATTTTTGATAGTTTTTTTTAATAATTGGCTGTTTCTATTGCACTCAAATTTGGAAAAATTGATTTGTGAAATTTGTTTACCAAAAGTAAAAGAAGATGTATAATCAGGGTAATTTATAGCTTTAAGATTGACTATTCTAAACATAGGGTATCATAAATTCATACTTATAGGAATCTGGTATAATCTTTTATGATTTAGGCAATTCTGATTCTTTTGAAATTAATTTTATAAACTTAATGGCATTTTAAATATTAGAAAATTCTTTTGGTATTCTGTTAAAGAGTTATCTTTTTGACATGTTTAGAGACATCATAAATATCCTGAATGCATGAAAATGACTCCTAGCAAACTATTTAATTTCAGCATTCAGGAAAATTTATGTTAGAAAATCAAATAGAAAATTTAAATTCTTTTTGAAGGGAAATTAAGATCATTTCTATATCAATGTGATTTATTCTCCTCAATAATTAAACAGAAAGTGTTTTAAGTGACAATAGGGGAAGTGTTAGTGCTTACTTGAGGGTTTTTATCTGAACAAACCACATATTCTTAAAAGCTCCTGCTTTACTTCTCGCTTTAGACCTGATTATTACCAGTTTTCATTAAAAATATTAAATATAAATGACAAGTAAATCAAAATATTTTCATTAAAAATATTAAAGATAGAGTCATACAACTTAAATTGTACAGGCCTTTTATTAACCATTACAGTATTAATAGTCTTCAACCATTTGAAGCTGAAATCTTTATTTTCTGTTATTAAATCTTCATATAATTTATATTATATTATATTATAAATTCATATAATATATATTCCTCTCTCTGTTTTTCAGAATTGTTTTAATTATTCACATATAATTTCTCAGATTACTTTTTAAGTTGATTTCAAGAACACTGAGAAAGAGCAACAATACATGGAGCTATTAAGCTACTAAATAATCAATGGGTCAACCAAGGAGTCAAAGGAGAAATAAAAATATATGGAGACAAAAACGAAGAGAAAACACAGTAGTCCAAACTCTTTGGGACAAAGCAAAAGCTGTTCTAAGAGGGAAGTTTACAGCATAAAGATCTACCTCAAAAAAGCAAACAAAAAAATCTAACATTACATCTAAAGGAGCTACAAAAAGAATAATAAACAAAGCCTAAAGCCAGTGGAATGAAGGAAATAATAAAGATTAGAGCAAAAATAAATGAAATAGAGACAAACTTTTAAGAAAAAAGAAAAAAATCAAGGAAAGCATGGGGCTGGTTCTTTCAAAAGATAAACAAAACTGATTTACATTTAGCCAGGCTCATAAAGAAAAGAAGAGAGAGGACTCAGATAAGTAAAGTCAGAAATGAAGGAAAATTAAAAATTGATACCACAGAGACATAAAGGATAATGTGAAAAAAATTATATGCCAGGTATATGGTCAACTTATAAGAAATGGGTAAATTTCTAGAAACATATAATTCCAAAACTGAATAATAAAAAATAAAAAATTTGAAAAGACTAATTACTATCAATGAAAGTGAATCAGTAATCAAAAAAAACTTCCAAAAAGTCCAGGATCAGATGGCTACACCTGGAGACCAGAAGTGAATTCTACCAAATATTTGGGCTCCCTGCTCCCTTCATATATATGAAGATTTTGTTTATTTATTTGTCAGAAAGAGAGAGAGAGAAAGCACACAAGCAGGGAGAGAGGCAGTCTCCCTGCTGAGCAAGGAGCCCGACGATGCGGGACTTGATCTCAGGATCCTGGGATCATGACCTGAACCGAAGGCAGCCGCTTAACCCACTGAGCCACCCAGGCGTCCCAATAAATATATTTTTTTTAAAGGATATTTCTGATGGAATGATTTTGGCTGATAATTTATATTCCTCTCTGTTTTTCAGAATTGCTTGCTTTTCAGAAAGTTGGTTTTGACCAGAGAAAGGACACAAAACACCCCAATCATTGCTATCAGGCCGGGTTGTAGTGCAGAGAGCGGTGCTATAAAGAGAGCATGGAGTTTGCCTTTGAGCGTAATTGAAACTCATGTTGCTAAGGTCAATATATTTGCAGACTGGCAATTTCATACAACTCCGCAATGGGATAATCTGATGATCGAAGAGAACTGACCGTAGAGCTCAAGATAACTCTTTTTGCTTATTGTGTGTAATAGAATGAAGGTATCTCTCCCCTCCAATAAAGTATTCATTGGCATCGGAGTCCAATTAATAGAACATACTTTAAAATGATAAACTTGAAATAATATTTTTAATCTCTGAAATCCAACCTCTAATTAAAAACACCTTGCTGAGAATTTCTATGAAATGCGAACCGTCACAAGCTATTAACGGTAAATCGATATGTAAATGGGAGAGAAACAACTCTGCTATTTACAGGTGGCTTCATGGTGAGAATTTCAGTATGTTAAATTTCAAAACCTGCTTTCTACCTGTTGTCTCTCTTGCTCTTTTGTAAGATTTTTTTTTAAATATGTAGTTCTATGATAAGTACTTAAATAAACATATTGAATGTATCTAATAATTTCAATCTTTATAAATTTCACGTTTTAAAAAGTGTATAAACTGAATTGAGATATCAGGTATTTAGATGTTTGGAAAGTCTGAAGTACTTTTGATCATATATTCCAGACAAATCAAAGAAAAATTCATGAAGACTATATCCCGAGATATTCATGTCACTTAATGTTAGACTTCTTTGGAAGAGGCATTAGCTATTTTAGATGATATAGGACTATAATAAAATTAAGAAAAACCACAATGGTTAATATATATATATGTATATGTATATATATATATTTTTCCATATTTGATTTATTGTTCAGTCTGCTAATAAATTATATTGATTTATCACATTTATGGTAATTAACAGAAGGTGATCACCAAATATAGGGGTAGCATTTAATCTTTCAGTTGTAAAACAAAATTATTACACGGAGAAATTTATTTTTAATGATCTCTGCAATTTGTGTGTGTATTTGTGTGTGTGTGTGTGCATGTTTGTATTTCTATTTTTTCATTCTGGATTCCCACATCTATATGGTAAATATTATTAGTGACATCTTTATTACCTGTTTTTCTTAGTTAACATATGGCATGTGAAGTCCAATTTCAGTGCCATCATATTCTTAATAAATTAACTAAATTATCATACCTTGGAAATGCAAATTTCCTTTGTAGCCCAATAATATAATTTTTCTGTTATAATTAAAAGAATGGGGTTATTTCCTATGGTAGGTCAGTGGGCTATAAAGGCCAGAGAATAACATAAGAGGACATTTTATGAGACAGATCAGCTTTGTTCCCAGAATTCTTCAAGTATTCCAGGTAAGATACCACTAACATGACCTACTCTAGGTTTGGTCTCCTGCACTAAAGAATTTGAATATTTGTCATTTAAATATATATCAGGAAAAGAATGACTGTTCACTTTTTCAGTATATTAAAATAGAAGAGACAGAAGAATCAATTAACTTTGGAGATGGAACAGTAGAAATAACTCATTCTGAATATAGCCTGAAAAAAGTAAAAATTAGGGCTCCTGGTGACTCATTTGATTGGGCAGCTGCCTTCAGCTCAGGTCATGATCCTAGGGTCCTGGGATCCAGCCCAAGTCCGGCTCCCTGCTCAGCAGGAAGCCTGCTTCTCCCTCTCCCTCTGCCGGCTGCTCTGCCTACTTGTGCTCTCTATCTCTCGTGAAATAAATAAATAAAATCATAAAAAAAAAGAAATAACTAAAAGTAAAAATTAACAGAGACACAGGGATCTGGGATATTTTTTTAAAAATGTGACGTTCATGTCATCTACATCCCAGAAGGAGAGGAGAGAGTGGGCAGGACCGAAAACAAGTATTTGAAGAAGTAATGGCTAAAAATATCCTCAAGTGGGCATAAAGCAGTAACCCACAGATTCAAAGATATAGAACTCCACAACACCATCTATCAACAGGTTCTAATTGACATTTATCGAACACTCCACAAAGAAACAACAGAAGTATATGATTTCCAAGAGCACATAGACGTATAACAAGATACACCATATCCTGAGGCTAAAATAAATGTTGAAAAATATAAAAGAATTGAAATTATACAGTGTGTGTCTCTGACCACAATACAACCCAACTAGAAAATCAGTGTAATAAATTTTGAAAGAAAAAATCCCAAATATTTGCAAATATTGCTCTCTAGAGCACACTTCCAAATACTCCATGGATCAGAGATGTCTCTGTAGAAATTAAAAACAAACAAACAAAAAACCATAACGTTGAACCAAATGGTAGTGGTTGTGGTTTTTGTTGTTGTTGTTGTTTTCTCCCTTTATTCACTCCCCCAAATCATCTAGTCTGTCTGGCAGAGCTCCACACACTGGGACTTGAGCAGCGCAAGCACTCTTCAGAATGCTGCAGAGTACTGCGCAGGGACCTGCATTATGCCAACACACAAAGCTGGCCAGGCTGCCGTGGCTTCCAACTGGCCTGGGAATGTCCCACCCATGTAGCTTAGACAGCATCACAAGGCATATTTAGGAGAGAACTTCTTCATACTTAGAGAATAATTTTGTTGAAGTGTTTTCTAATGCAGAGTTTAGGAGAAGTTGTTCTTTATGTAAACTTATTTTAGACATTTTTAAAATAAGCTTTCTATTTGTGACATTTCAAGCAAGTTTTAATATTGAAGTTATTTTATCAGAGTTATAATGGAAATCAGCTTATATATATATTTTATATATTTTCTTTTTTGTCTTTATAAATTATAAATATATATTTAAATTGTTATTTATGATAATTTCTAAATTATATTTATACTTTAGACATGGTTGATGTTTTATATATATATCAGTATAAGTGTTATACATATTTTACATATATATGTGGTATATCTATTTTTGTCATTGCATGATTTAAAATGGTTGAATATTAATATTTTGCATTTAAGACTTCACTTCTGATTAGTACTAAGGACAAAGTTATGGACCAATTGTTTGTATCCACCCTGTCCCCCAACTCATATGTTAAAATTTAATCCCCAGCATGGTGGCAGTTGAAGGTAGGGCCTTTAGGAGGTCATTCAGTCATGAGGTTTAGAGCCCTTATAAACGGTACTAGTGTTCCTATAAAATGAAGGCAGAGAGCCAGTTCACTTTCTTCCCACCGTGCAAGGTTACAAAGACAAGCGGTGGTGAGCCTGCAACCAAAAAAGGGAACTCTCACCAGAACCTGACCATGTTGTCACTCTGATCTTTCACAACTGCCCTCCAGACTGTGAAAAATAAATTTCTGCTGCTGGTATACCACTCAGTCTATGGCATTCATTGTAGCAGCCTGAATGGACTAAGACAGACAGCATATATACTTTGCAAAGTATAGAAAACTAAGCAAGATTTAAAAATTGTTCTGAAAAAAATACTTATATGCACTGAAAAGAATGCAAAATTCATGTTAAATTTTTAAAGTAGGCCATTCATAACTGTTTGTAATTGTTCAAAACAACATAGCATCCATGATTTCTTCTACTGATTACAACTTTTCAATTACACAAAATAATAATTTCAAAAGCTTTGAAAAGTGTCTATCCATGGTTTCCAAAACTATGATCATTCTTAGGGAATTTATCTTGTTTTCTCAAATAATAATTATATTTGAAAGCTAAAAGCTAAGTGAAATATAATTTATGCTTCACAATGTTAATGAATTTTTTATGGAAGAGTAATTTTGGCCAAGGTAAAACATGCACTCTTGAAAAAAATGCAAACTCATATTTGGAAGTCTACTATACATACAGAACGATTTCAGTAGCTACACGAAAAAGGAGTTTGTTGCTGTTGAACATAAAGAAGACTTTCTGCAAAATGAGGGGACAAAAAGCAACAGTATCAATACAGCCAACAGACCATGTTACTGAAAAAGATAATAAAATATATTCAAATAAATATCACATTATATTTTTAGTTATTTTCAATTAATGTTTTCAATGTCAAAGACTAATATATATACAATAAAATATATATTATCCTTGTATTTCATATTCACATCAGTGCTTCCTATAATTACATTTTTTGGGACAGTCACTGCTACTGCATCTTTGTATTGGGTTCATTAAAATTCTCAGGTTTTTCTCTCACATGGGATTCTTTTTATTTTTTCCCTTATCAAGCAATTTTGCAGCTAGTTTTTGGATTTTGCAATCCACATGTGATTTTGCAATCTTTCTGTGAAATGTCAACTCTTTTAATTTCATCCACTTTCTATTTTAGTTAATGTGAGATATCTATGTGCTAAAATTACTCCATGGAAACAGGTTTCTGCTCTTCTGACGTACTGGTTACACAGATGACCTACCCCACTTTTCATCTGTAGGGGATCAAATGCTTACTCTCTGTTCGATATTTTATATTTGTTGATCTAAGCAATAAAACAACTGATATTGAGTTATTGAAGTTGCAAGCATACATAGATTGCACATATGAAATGTTAGAGAGTTTTTTGTGTTGGTGATAAAACAAAACAATGAATTTGCAGAATGTTCACAAACTAGTTATCTGTACTCAGGACATCAAAATTGCAACACTGAACACTCCATGCTAAATCAGTAGAAATAACTACAAAAATCCTCTGGTAGTATTATTATTTTTTTCTTTAAAAAAATAATTTGTTATGGCATTCCAAAGTATTAGTATATAACACCATAAGCAAGCTCTAATTTACTCATTTAATCTACTCATTCATTCAACATTTATTAAATGTAGGGTATTGAGCAGGTACAGAGAACATAAAGAAGAGATAAATGATGTCTCTATGTTCAATTACCTTTTAGAATGGAATGCAGAAAATTTTCATTGATAACTTTAAATTTTTTAAGTACGATGACATTGAAAATGTTTTGAGGAGATATAATTACAACTAACAGATTATGAACAAAAATACTCAGAGTCTGGGCCTATTGCATGGACAATTATATATGTTACACCTATTCACTGCAAATGCATTTCTATACCCATTTGTTTAGTTTAATTATTTAAAAAGAAATTAAGGTGACTTTTGATTCTTACAAAAGGTGTATTAAGCATTCCTATAAATAAATAATAATTTTTGCCATATTAAAATGTAATATATATACATACAGTAGTAAATAATACATTATGACTTATCTGATATTCCCAAATTAGTTAGCCCAAGGATAAAAGAAGGAGACCCAATAAATAACTGGCATTTATAAACAGCTATCTAGTGACCTCTGTAGAGGTAGTACTTTATTTCTTAAGCTTTCCATATAAGCATTCTCATCAAGTATTTTTTCTACTAAATATTTTACTTATCTTGGAAAACATAATGAAGCATTTACTGATTTTTATAAGTTTCAAATAGTTATTATTTCTTCACTTTAGTTTCTCAGGTTCTAGTCTTATCGCCTTTAGAGTTAGAAAATAGTATTAAAACTTTTTCATTTAATCAATAAATGATAATTAAATCAAAACTTTGCTAAATTTAAATGAAAGATGCCTGTAAATTACAAAACAAGATTGTAATATTTTCCAATAAATAAGCTGAGGAAGAGCTATTCAAATGTCAGGCAACTTTTTAGACACAAAACAGATCAGTTGAAAGTAGATTATTCAACTTGGTAAAATAGTAAAATATAGATGAACTAATATAAACATATTAACTCATACAGTTTACTATTAAATAAAAAGTATTTTATGATAAAAATATATCTCAATGGTCCTTTGGTCTCATAATCATCAATATTCTGACAGTAAATATAAAATGCTACTTTTCAATTTAGTTAATATTTTAAGCATTAAGTATTATGCATAAACAACCAGAGAATTGATATTTATTATGTGTCCATCACTGTCTAAGTATTAGCTTAGATGATTTCACATATATTATCGTCCTAGTAGGAATTACTTCCAGTAGGAATTACTGATCACCGTTCAAGAGTAAATGTGAGGCCAGTAGTTTTCCTATATACATTCCAGCATACTACATTATATTATGGAAGTGCAACTGTGGAAATAATAGTTCTTACTGAAACTACTTGAATATACAAGAGAAAATTGAAGCCAAAAGGACATCTGATTTAAAAGTGCAGGATTGTAATAATTTACTGATGCATTTGGAATAGTGCCCATTTGATTAGGAAAATATGTTGCACTGGAAATCTTATTAATGTGAAAAGGACTATCTCTTACAGTGATTATCATAAAAGCTTTCTCTTAAAAGTATTTTGTAATTTTAGAAGGCAAGAGTGGCCCAGTTGAAGCCTCCTCCTATACGCAAACTGACAGGTGAAAAACAAGATTATGTCTTACTCTTCTGGATTTATAGAATTATATATGTAATTCATTGAACAGCCTTAAACATTCTTTTCACTCTTACTACGCAATCACTGTGAGAGAGTTAAATGTATTTCGTTACAACCATTATTGAAAATCCCATTTTGTGCAACATTAAAATAATCATCTCTTTGAATAGTTTGCTACTCCTTCGCTACCAGTGTAACTTGTATTTTGAGTTGTCTTTTCTGTAGTAAATGGAACTGCATTAACTACTGTTCTAATCTAGTTTTCCTTGAGGCTAACCAGTAAGCAGATTAAAAGTGTTACCTCTGTCCAAGAACATGCTCTCTGTAGTGTCAACAACTCCTGTGCAGATCAAACATTCAGTCTTACCTTTCACAAGACCATGTATCAGGAAACTGTCCCTCATACATACAAAGGAAAATTACAGTTTCAGGAATTTCACTGGAGAAAAGTTCATATAACTTAAGTTTCATTAAAAAAAAAAAAAAAACAGAAACATTTAAAAATAACCTCATACAATAAGAATGTTGAAATACCCTGAAACAATGTCCTAACTTAAAAATGCAAATGGAAAACATTCCAATTGATCTTCATAAGTTTAGAATGCTTATGAGCTTACAATTTATAGTCTTCCTAATTCTTAAAGGAAATCGCCCACTTTAAACACATCCCTGACGAATTTCCTCAGCTAAAACTTGAGAACAAAGGTAAATTCTACAACTAGTTGGCCAGACGGAAAAGGAAAGTCTACATGAAAAGTCTCCATCGCTTTATTTGTTTTGGTAAGATGAACACATCAGTTACATTTTTGAAACAGGAGGAACTTTTTTATCATAATAGTGTATCTATACTTACTTGATTTCTCTACCTTTTCCTTATGTTGTCTGCATGAACACACGTCATGAGGTTCTGTTGTTCATTGTGGCTGCGGTGAAAGATTTACCCATAGTAAGTCCTTCTAAAACACAAGAAGACAGAATGTTTAGACCTTCCTCTCTGCTTTTGTAGCATTTTGTTTCTTAAAGAGAGTCAGAAGGACCTTGGCTCCCACTCAAATTATGATCTTTACTAGCTGTGTTATCTTGAAGAATTTACTTTTTATAATACTGTTTTTTTTTTTTTAAATCTGTGAAACCTTGATGATATTTAACCCATAAAATTCTTATAAGAATGCATTAACATGACATTTGTAAAGAACAAATCAATATAACTTTCCAATGTCTACTTTCTATACCTGATGTATCATTTTTTATGCTTCAAGTTGTAAATCTTCATATGCTTCTTAAACAAAATTAGTTTCTGTGCCCCAAAACGTTGTTATCATATCACATGAACTAGAAATGTTCAACACAAATGTAGCAACTATTCATTAACATTAGTACCTAGCTTGACATTTGATAATGGTACATTAAGATGTTCCCAGAAGTACACAAATATGGCATTGGAAGCAGCACCACATATCTGATAACTAATGAGTGTTTCTGAGGGATGCATTAATCCCTCTGTTGTAGAATTTCCTTCTTTTTGGAGTTCAGTAATGATATTAGTAGAGAATAATCCTCAGAGACATTGGGGAAGATTTGTGTCACCCTGGTTAGCACACACATATATAAAAGTTCAAGTTTACAGAAGTTTACATAGACCCTCCTCTGGGGAGAAGATGTGGCTATGGGTATTTGAATTATTGAATATGGTGTTGAAATGTAGAACAATCTTAAGTGGGTAAATATAAAATATTTAGTGTTGAATAATTAGTTAAATCTGAAGTTATGGAGTTAGAACACCTTTGGTGGAGGGAACAGGAAAGGTAACTGTGTCTTAGGCATGATGCTTATTTCATCAATGTTTATTACATAATTTTAGAGAAAGTGAAATTGTTAATACTGGAAGTCATCTTAAAACCCATGGCAACTGAAATCAAGATTTCAAATAAATTGGCTAAGAACTTAGAATGAGAAGAGAAAAAGACAGACAGATGAAAGGGAATATTAAAAGATAACCATGGGCTGATAAATGGAATTATCTCAAAAGTCATGGGTTAAAATTATAGGACATCAAAACAAATATCTGAACTTCCAAATATTGATTATCTGACAGCTCTAAACAGATTGGGCTGTCTTTCACCTCTATTTTTTTTAGTGCCTCTGTATACTGCCACGAAAAATATGTTTTCTAAATGAAAATGTATTCAATTATACAGGAATCACTTAAGCATTTCTTTGATACTGTGCCAGTGACAAAGAGGAACAAAGAATATATGTTCTAAATAATCTTATGGTGCTATTTTCCAGATATTTGATTTAATATGATAATAATAAAGAAAAAATTCCAGATATAATGTGCTTTAATAAAATAAACTCCCAAAGTTGAAATAAAAGTGTACAAATTCTACTTTATTATTAAGCTAATTAAAATGTCTGTCTTAACCAAATTTGTGTTTTGCTTTGAAATGCTGATTTTTTAAAGATTTTGTTTATTTAATTTAGAGAAAGAAAGAGAGAGCAGCGTGTGGACAGGGGCAGAGGTAGGAGAGGGAAGGGGAGAAAGAGAACCTCAAGTAGGCCCCTCTGAGCACAGATCCCCTGCAGAGCCTGATCTCAGGACTCTCAGATCAGCACCTGAGTGAAACCAAGAGTCTGATGCTTAACCAGCTGAGCCACCCAGGCACCCCCTGATATATTGATGTTTTTGATGCAGAATTTTTATGCCTTAAAATTATTTAGGGCCTATGTTAGCAATTTTTTATGCAAAAAATACTTTGGAATACCTGTACAACAATATTGAAATCTTTCCTGTTATTATTTAAATAGCAAGCTACTTTAGAAACATTACTTCCTTAGGATAACATGCCAGGTTTATACTTATGCATGGCATTTCATCAGAATGCAATCATTCTCTTAATACTTAGAGGAAATCCAGAGTTTTTGAATTTTGAAATCATTAGTGATTGATCACTTCAAATGAGAACACTACTGTTATGACTAATGAATGAATTGTTAATGTTCATAATCGATGATATTTTGTGCTGATAGAGAAGTGACTACAGACGATTTATCACCTGGATCTCAACAGGATACTGGAAAAAGGAAGATGATTATATCTTAATCGCTTATTTCCTCTTGCATGTTTTAATAAAGTTTTGAAGTGTAAGAACAATATTAAAGTTCAATTAAATAGGATTACTATATGATGACATTTCCATTTCAAAGGGAAATCAATTTATCCAGAGAATTATAGTGTGTGAACATTTATGGGCACATGTGCTTGTAAAATAATTGAAGTAGGTAAACAGAAGATACCATACTTCTATCTCTATGGGAACTTCCTCACGATATGTTTGTGTACTTCTTATATGTTGGAAGAATAATCTTGAGAGGCTCTTTAACTCATATTGTACAGAGAACATGTGACCATAAAGTATATGCATAAATCTCACAGATACATATGTATAGCACTGACCACTATTAATACTCTGTTAGAGTGCCCTATCATGTAGACACATAACAACTGCTTCCTTTGTGGATGTTCTCTGTCTTTCTCTCTCCTTCTTCACTCACCAAAAAATAGATACATAGTCATAGATGACTGTCTTGCATGCAGTCCCTTTTCCCATTACATCTTGAGAAATATTGTCAATAGTGTTTTGGTCCCATTAATTTTCATAATAGAAATTTTCAGATCAAATAATAATTCCAAATCATAATTAATTGCCATTTGACTGCTTATTCCTATTTCCCTCTTATTCACATTCGTACCAATCTCCAACAGAAGACTGAGAAATAAATTATAATGACTGATTAAAATTTTCAAGTTTTTTCCCCTTGTAACTTGAATCCTTTTGCTTCATCTAATAGGGGGAAACTATGCAAAGCATAAGATATGCAGCTAGGATGCTTTACCAACTGTTTTGTTTTATTGTTTTGTTGTTTGTTTGTTTTAAGAAGAACAGTTACTGTAGACCCACAAGTCCAAGTTCCCTAGTCTTAGACTCATCCCAAAGAATATTTTTCTACTCTTATTTTTTTCTGTTTGTTTTTTGGCAAAAATGAAAAGACTATTTGCTTTATTCTACCCCTACAAATGGCAAATAATATTACCCAATGAGCCACAGAAATAATCCGTATTTACCTAAGAAGAGTAAAGTATAGAACTAAAGTAATAAAAGTAATGTGGTTATTAAAGTTTCCCATTTAATGTTGCATTTTTAATAATATCTGAGTGTTTTGAGGATTTTTTTCATCTTAATATTCTGATGGAAAATTATTCTCAGAATTTGAAGGAGGATATACTGTGAGTATATCATCCCCAAAGTTGATGCATATTTCTCCTTTTTATTAATACAAAAATATTATTTTTACCACATGAGGTATCAAAAACTTCCAAATTCTTCTAAGTTTTTTTTTTTAATGTTTTTACGCCTCTCAGAGAATTATATTTTAAGTGCAATGGAAAGAATAAATTTTCCTGTGTTGTCACCACTCCAAGAGTTTTCCAATCTGGGAAGCAGAGACCTTCACAAGTGAGAATACCAATATAGAGTTGAATAGCTTTTAAAGCATTATATAATTTAAAAATTTTGCTCATAGAATTGCCATGGTGTGTGTGTATGTATGTGAATATTTTACAAGGTGGTACAAAATCATTTTAGTGGTAGCTTATGGAAATTCTGCCTGTAAGTTAGTTCAATATTAATTTTCTAAGAGCATGCTAAAACTGTATATAAGAATATATTAATATAAAAATGTCTGAAACCCTAGTCTTTAAAAAAAATGTATTTCATATTTTTTCCCATAAAGCCCAACAGTATCAGCAAGTGTTTACATTATGTAATTCATTTAGGAAAATACGAATGCCCTATTTTGTTTAATTCTAATCATGTTTTACAGAACTGATTGATAAAAGCACTATTCATCTGGCACGATGAGGAATCATTTTCTACATTATTATTTATTCCCTTGAACAAGGCAAACTCAAATCCTTGGGACTTGGCAGTGATTCATGAAAATAAAAGCATTACCAAGTACATTTGACTTTCTGAAGGACAAAGTTATATGATATAAAAATATAAATATATAAAATGAGAAGGAGAGATTAGCAAGGACAAATAAATAATATCCAACCAACCCACGTGGTTAAAAACAGCCTTTTTAAAGAAAATGTGGTTCAGCAAAGATGAAGTCAATGTTTGATAAAATATATAGGTACAAGAAAAAAAATCAAAATATAACATTCTCCCCATCTTCAATGGGGAGAAAATATTTGGAGGGCATGAATGCTAAGGATACATGGAATGATGGTACACAGGAGATTAAATGAGAGAAAGAGATGCACTGTAATAGAGACTGTCATAAAATGGATTAACACCAACTCCAACAGGAAGCTTTATTTTTACCCCCTACCCTGTCCTAATATGAGCCTATCACAGGCAGATTAAGTCTGCCTCCCCTGCTACCTGCAACCTGCCTCAATGAGGAAATGATCCCATCAGTCTGGATTTCATGATTTTGAGTTTCAACCAAATGGTCTCAAGAGGAGTTCAGACTAATACTCCGCATTCTACCCTAACTCATTAGCACACTTGCTTATACGTTTGAATTTTATTTTCTCCTTTCAACTAGCTTCTTTAAATTACTATTTTCTTTGTTCTATTTTCCTCCCTTTGGTCTTATATGTATATTTTGTATGTGTCTGTGGTTAGCTTTCATTATCCTCATGTTACTATTTGTTCTATCCATTCTTAACTATATTTTCCTTAGACTTCTATATGCATTCCTTAATAAGACTTTATCTCCTGGGTTTTAGCACAAATAGCTATAGAAAGGGATGTAAGCTATCATGCCACAATTTGGCAACTTTTTTATTATTAAAAATAATAGACATATGAAAAGAATACTGCAATAAACAACAATGAATCTATAACTCAGATTCAACAATAATCAATTCATGTTTCAACTTTACTTCCACTCACCACTTATCCTAACCACTTACACTGAAGTAAATTCTCAACCCAACCTATGTCCAATCAGTATTCAAATTTATTTATTTATTTGAAAAATAAATCCAAATTTAATTCAAATTTATTTATTTGCAAAAAGCAAAAAGACAATATATTTTAATAGGTATTCTAATAATTTCCAATTAATTGGTAGGTCTCCTGTTGGTTTTAAATGTTGATTTCACATGTTAAGCAATTTAAAAACTTAATATTCCATTTTGTATCTGACTTTAGACAGCAGAATTAGAATAAAAATAAAAAATAAAAGTAAAATAAATATTTCAGGAGGTTAGCATTGAATACTCTTATTCCAAAAAAGTTACTTCCTGCTTCAATAAATTTGTTTTTTTTAATAAAAATCATATTTCCTCAATTTATTGTCATATGGAATTATGTGCTTGAAGAAGAAATTCTCTTCACAGATATACGTGAAAATGGCAAAACTTTCCTAGGTACTAGCATTGCTGAATCAATCAGAGTTAACGATACTATAGGAGAAGAAACAAATATGATGGTCATTGAGAAATCATTAGAAATGGCATTCAGAGAGATTTGTGTCACTGACTAGCAGGGCTTCAATTTATTTTTTCTTCGAAAGACCATGTTTGACTAAGAGAGTAGCTGATTTTTTAGCTTCAAAAGGAAGATAGTTTGAGATGCTTTCAATTTCCTCCATTCTTGGTAGAGGAGGTTATTTGTACTATTCTCTGAATTAAGGAGAAAGTCCACATTACAACCAGGAAAATATTTATGTTTATTATTCCATCTGATAGTAAGGAATGTGTTTTGTGTGAGGAAATATTCAGTGGCTCTATTCCTTTGATATTGGAATTTTATATCAGGAAGAAGGGATATAAAGACATTAGCAATCTAACTTGAATTTGGTATTATGAAGTTACTTTTTTTCTGTTAAATTTTGGAAAAATTTTTTAAACTCTGAATATCTACTTCATCGGTTTGTAGTAGGTAAAAAGAATATTTACATTATAAAACTACATAAAATTATGTGGCAATACTTATAACACTTAGAAAACACCAAATTTTATAAAATAATGACTTATCATTATTTGTGGAATGTTACAAATTTCAAGGGATCCCCTGGCCTAGCAATCTGCTTCTAAAGAAGAGACATTTACTGAATGTCTAATATACATCAAGACTTTACTACATTTTAATGTATGTGTGTGTTCATGTTCATTTAACTTAAAGAATGAAACTGTAATGTGAGAATTTTGAGACCGAGTTTACAGATTAAAATTTTTAAAAAATAATAGTAATAATCTCAGAAGGATTCAGTTATTTCACATCTGTTTCCACATGGTCATAGGGAATATATCAAAGAGAAAAAATGCAAATTTTTCTTTTGCTGGCCTATTTACAGTGGTTCAGTAAAAATTTTGGATTTTAAGATCTTTATCTTATGTGATATTACTACAGGAAACCAAAGATGAGGTGTGATTGTAGTCACAGAGACTTGAAATTACTTAAGACTTTTGTTTCCAGTTATGATAGAGTAGCTGTCACCAAGCCAATCCTCCCCCCTTAAAAAAATCATAAAATGGAGGAAAACATAAAGGAATGTTTTCAAGCATAATAAAAGAAACAAATGCTGCAATGTTGAGAAAATAAAAACTTGGTAGGGGAGTTTCAAAAGGTCTTGGCTGTAAGTCTGTACAATATCCCATTCATGGCACAGGGGCCGGGGATCAATCAGAATATGGAACTATGTTAGGTTTGAGGTAATAGAGATCTGAGTTTAGAACAGCTGAATCTGTTAGAATTTATGGAATGCAGCTCTGAAAAAGAAGGAGCTGTACAGACAGGATTCACATAGTTTTGTGCTAGGATTGCCATTAGTTCTTTGTTGAGAACTGGACTATGCATATGTAGAGTGGAGTATATATGGTTTGCTAAAATGTGGCTACTACAGAATTTAAAACAGAATAGAAGTAATGGAAATCAAGATGTGTGGGAAAGAGTAGAATTCCAGTCCACCCATAACCATTCATGTAGTTAAAGTTAACAAGTCATTAACATCTGGAGAATCCCTCATATTACAATCAAGAGCTACACTCCAGTAAGTCCTACATGAGACTTACCTTACCGAGTTTATAGCAACACAGGTCTACCTCAAGAGGAAAACACACACACACACACACACACACACACACACACACACACACCCTTCAAGTAAATAACCTAATTTATACTAGAAGGAACTAGAAAGAGAACAAACAAAATACAAAACCAGCAGAAGAAAGAAAAATCATTTATCATGCATATGGAAGATGAGAGAAAGCTGGAATGGCAATACTTAGATAAAATAGACTTTAAAACAAAGACTGTAACAAGAGACAAAGAAGGCAATCATACAATAATAAAGGAATAATCTAACAAGAAGATATAACAATTGTAAATATTTATACACCCAACCTGGGACCACTCAAATATATAAAGCATAAACATAGAAAGCAATTAATAGTAATACAATAATAGTAGGGGAATTTAACACCTCACTTACAGCAACAGAGAGATTATCTTACAGAAAATAAGTAAGGAAACAGGCTTGCAATGAGACACTGAATCAGGAAGATCTAACTGATATATTCAGAACATTTCATCGTAAACAGAAGAATATATATTCTTTTCAATTGCACATGGAACATTCTCCAGAAAAGATTACATGTTAGGCCATGAAACAAATCTAAACAAAAGAAAGAAAAAAAAAAAAGCTGTACCAAATATCTTTTTAACCACTTCCATGAAACTAAATCAACCACAGGAAAAGGATTGGGAAGAATACAAATACCTGGAAGTTTAATAGCATGTTGGACCACTTCCCTTCACTATACACACACACACACACACAAAAAAAAAAAAAACCCTCAAAATGGATTAAAGGTCTAAATGTGAGACCTGAAACCATAAAGAGAGTACAAGTAGTAATTTCTCTCACATCAACAATAGTAACTTCCTTCTATATATATCTCCTGAGGAAAGGGAAATAAAAGCAAAAATAAACTATTGGGGCTACACCAAAATAAAATATTTCTGCACTGCAAAGAAAACAGTGAACAGAACTAAAAGACAACCTATGGAATAGGAGAAGATATTTGCAAATGTCATATCCAATAAAGCGATGCTCAACATCACTCATTATCAGGGAAATGCAACTCAAAATCACAATGAGTCTCATCTGTCAGAATGGCTAAAATCAGAGACAAGAAACAAACAAGTGTTGACAAAGGTATGGAGGCAAAAAAACATTCATGCCTTGTTGGTGGGAAGGCAAACTGGTGTAGCCATTATGAAAAACAGTATGAAATTTGCTCAAAAAATTAAAAATGGAACTACCATATGATCCAGTAATTCCACTACTGGTAATTTAACCAAAGAATGAGAAAATATTAATTCAAAAGATATATGAACCCCTACATTTAATGCAGCATTATTTACCTTAACCAAAAGTATGGAAGTAGCTCAAATGTCCATCAACTAATGAATATATAAAGAAGATAGGTTATGGGGCTCCTGGGGGTCTCAGTGGATTAAAGCCTCTTCATTCGGCTCAGGTCATGATCCCAGGGTCCTGAGATCGAGCCCTACATTGGGCTCTCTGCTTCAGCAGGGAGCCTGCTTCCCCCACCCTCTCTCTGCCTGCCTCTCTGCCTACTTGTGATCTCTCTGTCAAATAAAAAAAAATTTAAAGACAAATAACTAAATAAATAAATGAAAGATAGGTTATATATATATAATAGAATATTACTCAGACATTAAAATAATGAAACCTTGCTATTTGAAACAACATGAATGGATCTAAAGGGTATAATGCTAAGTGAAATATGTCAATAAGAAAAAGACAAGCACCATGGCATTTTATTCCTATGTGGAATTTAAGAAACAAAACAAATAAACAAAGATAAAAAGAGACAAATAAAAGAGACTCTTAACTAGAGAGGACTGATAGCTACCAGAGGCAAGGAGTGTAGAAGAAAGAGGGATGAAATAAGTCAAAGGGGTTTAAAAGAGTAAACACATTGTGATGAGCCCTAAGTAATGTAAAGAATTGTTGATTCACTATATTATACACCTGAAACTAATATAACGCTGCATGTTAACTACACTGGAATTAAAATTAAAATATATTAAATATATATTTTATGTATTAAAATATATAAAAATACATATTTAGAACATTAAAAACAACTTTGTGCCAATAAAATTTATAATACAGATGGTAGTTTGAGATGACTTGTCAGAACTTCTCATATAGGATCACAGAAATCTGAAGACCTATTTACTGTTTAATTAATAGTAAATGAGTATTTGAATTCACAGTCAAAATACATCTGACAAATATCAGGCCGAGGTGTTTAAACTAGTGAATTCTATCCAAATTCTAAGGAAGTAATTACACCAAGTTTAGATATTTTATCAGTAAAAGGAACTTTTTCCCAATTTATTTTAGAAGGCCAGTATATCCCTGAAATAATATCCTGACAAAGATGTTTAAAGTATTATGCCTCCATCAGAAAGGATGAATACCCAACTTTTGTATCAACATGGACAGGACTAGAGGAGATTATGCTGAGTGAAATAAGCCAAGGAGAGAGAGTCAATTATCATATGGTTTCACTTACTTGTGGAGCATAAAGAATAACACAGAGGACATTGGGTGAAGAAGAGGAGAAGTGAGTTGGGGGAAATTGGAGGGGGAGATGAACCATGAGAGACAAACCGAGGGTTTTGGAGGAGAGGGGGGATGAGGGGTTGGGAGAGCCTGGTGGTGGGTATTAATGTGGGAACGTATTCCATGGATCACTGGGTGTGGAGCATAAACAATGAATCTTGGAACACTGAAAAAGATAAAATAAAATTAAAAACAAAAAGAAAATATATTTATCTTACTGAAACATATATATATATATATATATATATATATATATATATTCAAAAAATATTAGTAAGTTGAAGACAGTAGTATATTAAAATTATAGTCTACAAGGAGGGTCAAGATGGCAGAGAACTAGGAGACCCTGTTTCAACCGGTCCCCTAAAGTGAGCTAATTATCTACCAGAACATCTGAACACCCATGAAATCAGCCTAAGATTTAGGATTATACATTCCTGGATCTCTATGGGGGCAGAAGACACAAGCAGAGCGGTAAAGCAAGGTAGGAACACTCAGACTGATAATGGAGGATAAACAGAAGGGGGAGGGAACCACCAGAACTTCATCGGAAAGTAATACCCTTTGGAAAGTAATATCCCAACATGAAAGTGTTCTGTTATTGGGGACCAGCATTAACTTGGAGTCTGGTTAAAAGCACTCAAAAAGATCAAAAGATCTTAAGGGGCAACTGGTAGAATCGGGCGGTCATGGGCTTGGCCTAAGCCCATGGACCCAGGATGGCCATTAGGGACCATGCTAGGGATCACCTGTGTCATAAAGAGTGTGGTGGAGCCTCTAGTTCCTTGTCCCTGAGCCCCTGGGGATAGTGTGGTTTGCAACACTGCTCAGCTAGGCACACTCCCACCCCCGCATGGGGGTGTCTCGTGTGGGTGTAAGCCTGTACTCTCTAGAACTATAGCCTTTTGCACTCTATGAGCACTGTGTGACTGGAGTCCAACCTACTCCCCATTCACACCTGAGAAAGCTCTATGCAGGCACAAGCCAGCAGTCTCTAGGACTGACTGAGGGTTTGGACACTCCCAACCTGGACCTGAAGGAACTCAGAATGATCTCTGGTCAGGATCCCTTGGAGGTCACCTGTGCAACCATGGGGTCTGAGGACACCCTGGGTGGGCCTGGACCCCAGTCAGCAGACCCAGCAATGGCAGCCATCAGAAGCAGGCTCCCTGGACAAGATCACTTGTGGTTTTAGTGGCACAGGGGTACAGAGACAAGCGGGCACTTTGTTTGGGCAACCACTAAGATAGTGGCTGGGGACGTGCACTGCCTGTGGGAGGTTGCATGGTTCAGCGGAGTTTGCAGAGGAGGAAGCTGTGTTCTGGACCACCCAGGGGAGCAGACTGAGGTTTCTTTCTGAGACTAAGGTGTGGGTGCATTTTGCTCTCCACTAAATCTCTGGAAAGCCACAAAAAGCCACCAAAGAACAAAAACCTCCAGAGAACAAAAGCCTGAAAAACATGTTTCCACAGAGCCCAGCCCCTTGATAGGGGGCAGGAGGATTCAATCCAAGCAAAACTGACAGAAAAAAATATGTAGGCCCCTCCCCCCAAAAGCAAGACAAAAAAACAAGAGGACAACCACCACAGGGCCTCCATAAGACTATAAAACCCCAATATTGGGGGAAAGCAAGATATTATCTCCCAGTATTGCCCTAAAACCTTCATATTTCATAGACACAACTTTTGTTTTTAATTTGTTCTCACTATTCTTGTTTTGTTTAATTTTTTAACCTAATTACCATTACAACTAGAGGTTTAATACAACATATTCCATAATAACATTTTAACTTGAACTTTTTTCATACATATAGCTATATTTTTCTTTTGCTTTTCTTTTTTTTTCTTTCTTTTTTTTAATATACATATAGATATAAACTTCAAGGTAATCCTCTTTCCCTAATCAATATTACTCCTATTCTAAACCAGTTTTAATCTCTCTTTATCTATGGAAAGTTACCTCCTTTAACAAAGATAACAAGATACACCTAGGAAGAATCAAGATAACTTTCCTCACCCACATTGAGGATTTAGAATCACCCTCCCAACTTTTTCTTATGTCAGTGTTTCTGTGTATTTGTTTTTGTTCTGGTATTATATAAACCTTATACTTTGGGTTCATTTTTGCTGGGTTCTTTTTTTTTTCCTTGTCATTTGCTTTTGTCAGTCTTTTTGTTTGTCTGTTATTTGCATACCATATAAATCTTACTTTTGAGGACCATTCTGGTTGGGTCTTCTCTTTCTCTCTCTCTCTCTTTTTTTTTTTTTTTTTTTTTTTTGGTGGTGACTTCTGATTGCTCAGAAGCATTCCAGGGTGCACCTTGCCTGGATCGTGGTTTATATATTCAGCTACTCACCCACTCAACCACTGCTCATCAAAATGACTAGGAGGAGGAACACCCAATAGAAGAAAAATTCAGAGATTATGTCCTCTCCAACAGAACTGTTGGATATGGACATAAACAATATGTTGTAAAGGGAATTCAGGGTAATAATGTCCAGGCAATGGCTACGTTGGAGAAAGCCATTAATGAAAACACAGAGTCTCTAAAGGCAGAAGTGAAAGCACCCAGGAAGAAGCTAAAACTGCTATAAATAATATCCAATCTAATCTAAATACTCAAACAGGTAGGGTAACCAAGGCAGAAGATAGAATTAGTGATATAGAGGACAAACTGATAGAGAAAAAGGATCAGGAAAAGGCATGAAAGAAACAACTTAGAAGCCATAAAAACAGAATTAGGGAAATAAATGACACCATGAAATGTTCCAAAATCAGAATTGTTGGGATTCCTTGAGGGGATGGAGAGAGAAGACTAGAAGACATAGTTGAACAGATTCTAGATGAAAATTTTCCCAATCTGGGGAAATGAAACAGTGTTCCTCTACTAGAGGGAGAAAGAACCCCCCCCCCAAGATCAATAAATCTAGAAAGACTTTGAGGCACTTGATTGTGAGACTGACTATTCATACTTTTAGACAAGAGTTTCTGAGGAAAGCTAGGAGGAAGATATTCCTTACATACAGAGGAATTTCTGTCAGAATGTCAGACCTGTCCACAGAAACCTGGCAAGACAGAGAAGGGCTGTCAAGACATATTCAGGGCACTAAATCAGAAGAACATGCAGCCAAGAATACTTTATACAGCAAGGTTGACATTCAAAATGGATGGAGAGATAAAGAACTTCTAAGACTGGGAAGGTCTAAAATAGTATATGACTACCAAGTTGATACTATAAGAAATATTAAGGGAGGATATATAAAAGAAGAAAGAACCCAAGAGTGTCATAGAACAGAAATTTACAGAGACAATCTACAGAAACAGGGACTTCACAGGCAACATGATATAAATATAAAGGTATCTTTCAATAATCACTCTCAACATGAACAGCCTAAATGCTCCCCAAAAATGGCACAGAGTTGCAGATTGAATAAATGACAGGACCCATCCACATGTCCATTTGGGACCTAATGATACATCCCAACTGAAAGTGAAGGGATGGAGAAGCACATTTCTTGCCAATGAACCTCAAAAAAACAAAACAAAACAAAACAAACAAACAAAAACAACAAACAAACAAACAAAAAAACAAAAACAAAAAACCTGGGGTAGTGATTCTCACATCAAATAAATTAGATTTTAAACTAAAGACTGTAGTCAGAGATAAAGAAGGACATTACATTATTCTTAAAGGGTGAATCCAGAAAGAAGATTTAACAATTGCATTTATGCATTTATGCCCCCAGTACGGGAGTAGGCAACTACACAAGACAACTGATAATCAAGATAAAGAGTTACATTGGTAATAATACATTAATTGTAGAGGATCAAGGTAATCCTCTTTCCCTAATCAATATTACCCCTATTCTAAACCATCTAAAGAACATTCCACACTAAAAGAACACAATACTCATTCTTCTTGACTGAACACAGAACTTTCTCCAGAATAGACCACATACTGGGTCACAAATCAGGGCTCAACTGATACCAAAAGACTGAATTATTTCCTCCATATTCTCAGACCACAATGCTTTGAAACTGGAACTCAACCACAAGAAAAAGTGTAGAAAAAATTCAAACACTTGGAAGCTAAAGATCATCCTGCTTAAGAAAGTTTGATCAACCAGAAAATCAAAGAAGAACTTAAACAATTCCTGGAAATCAATAATAATGAAGACAGTTTGATCCAAAACCTATGGGATATGGCAAAGGCTTTACTAAGGGGGAAATACATAGCCATCCAAGGCTCACTCAAAAAAAAAAAAAAAAAAAAAAAAAAAAAAAAGGAAAAAAATCCAAAATATATCAGCTCCCTTTACACCTTGAAGAACTGGAAAATCAACAACAAACTAAATCAACTTCATGGACAAGAAGGTAAATAATCAAGATTAGAGCAGAGATCAATGACATAGAAGCTAGAGATACAGTAGAGCACCTCAGTGAAACTAGAAGCTGGTTTTTTGAAATAATTAATAAGATCAATAAACCATTGGCCAAACTAATCCAAAAGAAGAGAGAGATGACCCAAATTAATAAAATTATGAATGATAGGGAGCGATCACAATTAACACTAAGGAAATAGAAACAATCATAAGAAATTATTACCAATAGTTATATGCCAATAAGTTAAGCAACCTAGACAGAATGGATGCACTCCTGGAAACCTACAAACTTCCAAAACTGAATCAGGAGGAAACTGACTACTGAATAGACTGATGTCTAGTAATGAAACTGAAGCAGTGATCAAAAACCTCCCAAAAAACAAGAGCCCAAGACCTGATGTATTCCCTGGAGAATTCTACTAAACATTTAAAGATGAAATAATTCTCCTATTCTTCTGAAGCTGTTTCAAAAAATAGAAACAAAAGGAAACCAGGTGGAATTTATCCCTGGGATGCAAGGATGGTTCAACATTTGCAAACCAGTCAATGTCATAGAACAAATTAATAGGGAAAGAGAGAAAACCATGTGGTCTTCTCAATCCATGCAGAAAAAAGCATTTGACAAAATACAGCACCCGTTCCTGATTAAAACACTTCAAAGTATAGGGATACAGGGAACTTTCCTCAAATTCATAAAATCTATCTTTGAAAAACCCACAGCGGGTATCATTCTCAAAGGGGAAAAGCTGACAACCTTCCCTTTGAGATCAGGAACACAAGGATATCTAATCTTGCCACTGTTGTTCCACATAGTACTAGAAGTCCTAGCAATAATAATCAGACAACAAAAAGAAATAAAAGGTATTCAAATTAGCAAAGAAGAAGTCAAACCCTCTCTCTCTTCACAGATGCCATGATACTTTATGTGGAAAACCCAAAAGACTCTACCCCTAAACTGCTAGAACTCATACACCAATTCAGTAATGTGGCAGATTACAAAATCAATGCACAGAAATCAATTGCTTTCCTATATATTAATAATGAAAATATAGAAAGAGAAATTAGAGAATCAATTTCATTTACTATAGCACCAAGAACCATAAGATACCTGGAAATAAATCTAACCAAAGAGGTAAGGGATCTGTACTCAAGGAACTATAGAACATTCATGAAAGAAATTGAAGAAGACACAAAAAGATGGAAGAGCATTCCATGCTTATGGATCAGAAGACTAAACGTTTTAAAAATGTCTACACTGCCTATAGCAATGTATACTTTCAATGCTATCCCAATCAAAATTCCACCAATATTTTTCAAAGAGCTGGAACAAACAATCCTAAAATTTGTATGGAACCAGAAGAGACCCCAAAATGCTAAGGAAATGCTGAAAAAGAAAACTTAACTGGGGGCATCACATTGCTGATTTCAAGCTATACTACAAAGCTGTGATCACCAAGACAGCATGGTACTGGCACAGTTAGAGACACATAGATCAGTAGAACAGAGTAGAGAGCCTAGATATGGACCCTTAATGCTCTGGTCAAATAATCTTCAACAAAATGGCAAAAAAATAAACAGTGGAAAAAAGACAGTCTCTTTAATAAATGGTGCTAGAAAAATTGGACAGCTATCTATAGAAGAATGAAACTCAACCATTCTCTTACACCATACACAAAGATAAACTAGAAATAGATAAAAGACCTCAATGTGAGGCAGGGCTCTATCAAATTTCTAGAGGAGAACATAGGCAGTAACCTCTTCAACATCGGCTACAGGAACTTCTTTCAAGATGTCTCCAAAGGCAAAGGAAACAAAAGCAAAAATGAACTTTTGGGACTTAATCAAGATCAAAAGCTTCTGCACAGCAAAGGAAGCAGTCAACAAAATAAAGAGGCAACCCACGGAATGGGAGAAGATATTTGACAATGACACTAACACAAAGGGCTGATATCCAAGATTTATAAAGAACTCCTCAAACTCAACATACACAAAACAGATAATCACATCAAAAAAAAAAAAAAAAAAGTAGGCAGAAGACATGAACACACACTTCTCCAAAGAAGACATAAAAATGGCTGACAGGCACATGAAAAGATGTTTCCCATCATTAGCCATCAGGGAGACTCAAATCAAAACCACATTGAGATACCACCTTACCTAATCAGAATGGCCAAAATTAACAAGACAAGAAACAAGCATTGGAGAGCACGTGAAGAAAGGGGAACCTTCTTACATGGTTGGTGGGAATGGAAGTTGGTGTAGCCACTTTGGAAAACAGTATGGAGATTCCTTAGGAAATTAAAAATAGAGCTACCCCATGACCCTGCAATTGCACTACTGGGTATTTACCCCAAAGATACAGATGTAGAGAAAAGAAGGGCCATTTGTACCCCAATGTTCATAGCAGCAATGGCCACAGTCACCAAGCTGTGGAAAAAACCAAGATGCCTTTCAGGGGATGAGTGGATAAAGATATGGTCCATATATACAATGGAGTATTATGCCTCCATCAGAAAGGATGAATACCCAATTTTTATATCAACATGGATGGGACTGGAGGAGATTATGTTGAGTGGAATAAGTCAAGCAGAGATAGGCAATTATCATATGGTTTCACTTACTTGGAGAGCATAAGGAATAACATAGAGGACATTGGGAGAAGGAGAGAAGAAGTGAGTTGGGGGAAATCAAAGGAGGAGATGAACGATGAGAGATTGTAAACACAGAAAAAACTGAGGGTTTTGGAGGGGAAATGGGTGGGTGGTTGGGTGAGTCTGGTGGTGGGTATTAAGGAGGGCATGTGTCATTTTGAGCATTGGGTGTGGTGCATAAACAATGAACTTTGAACACTGAAAACTTTTAAATTAAATAAAAATAATAATAATAATAATAATAATAAAATGATAGCCTATCATTTGGTATATTAGATTTACCCCAGGCAGGAAATATTTACTCGACAATCAAAAATCAATCAACACAATTTACCATCCTAACGAAAAAAAAAAGGGGGGGGGGGAGAAAATTTTGCAATTGTTTCAATAGAAAGAGTAGAAATAATGCCACATTGTCATAAGAAACACCTTCAACAAACTTGGAGTTAGCCTTCCTCAACCATATGAAGAACATCTATTGAACCCCTATAGCTAACATCAGAGTGAATGACCAAAGACTAATTGCATTCTTTCTAAAAATAGCCACAATTCGAGGATGATTGATCTCATTATTTTTACTCAGTATTGTACTAAATTCCTAGCCAATGTAATATAAAAACAATTGTCTTAAAAAGGGCAATGAAAAGAATGTTTATAATTGCAGAGAATATTTTTGCCTAAAAAATCATAAAGAATTTACCCAAAAAAATTAGAATTGATGAAAGAATATAGCAAAACTTAAATTTATGTCTTCTGTGTCTTTTTTTAACTTATTAATTTTATTTTTTTAATTAACATATAATGTACTATTGGTTTCAGAGGCACAGGTTTGTGATTCATCAGTTTTATGTAATACCCAATGTTCATTCTATTACATGCCATCCTTAATCATCACCCAATGACCTCATCCCTCCACCCCTGCCCCTCCAGCAAGACTTTATAACATAAATAAGTTAATAGAAAAAATTTGGAAAATATTTTAAGAGACCATTTAGTATAGAATTAAAATAATGAAATATAAAAAGTGACATTTAGTCAAGAGTCTGTAAGACATCTACAGAGAAAACCACCAAATAAACGGAGAAAACATGAAGAAGATAAATAAACGTGGACACATGCCATATTAACAGATTAGAAGAGATGTATATTGAAAGATGTTCCTGGGGCACCTGGGTGGCTCAGTGGATTAAGCCGCTGCCTTCGGCTCGGGTCATGATCTCAGTGTCCTGGGATCAAGCCCCGCATCTGGCTCTCTGCTCAGCGGGGAGCCTGCTTCCCCCTCTCTCTCTGCCTGCCTCTCTGCCTACTTGTGATCTCTCTCTCTCTGTCAAATAAAAAAAAAAAAAAAATGAAAGATGTTCCTTAAATCCATCTGTAGAGTCCCCAGAATCCATTTCTCAAATCCCATGTAATAAGATGTGTCTAAAATTTATACTGCTATGTAAAGAATCTGGAACAGCCAGAGGGAGACAGAGAGAGACTGATGGAAAGAGAGAAACAGAGACACAGAGAATGAAACTGAGATAGAAAGAGTAAATTTGAGGATAAACTATTTGACTTCAAAACCACTATTAATGAAGAAAGTGCGGTATTTATTTAGGAAATGGCATGCATTTAGTGAAATATAATTATTAGAGTGGCAGAAAATACACACACATGCCATTTAATTTTCTACAAAGACAATTCATTAGAGGACTTTTTTTCTTCCATAAACCATTTAAAAGATCTTTAAGTTAATACAGCCCTGCCTCACAGAATATATCAGCATAGTCTTAAATGGAAGTGCTAAATCTAAAGTCTTGAAATTTCTTTTAAGAAAAATAGGATATCTTCATAAGAAGCAATAATTTATCATACAGCCCCAACCCCCGTCCCCCATGCACACACACACAAACCCACTCATCTTTAAAAGGTTATGTTGTGGAATATGTGGTAAAATTGGACTTCGTGAATATTAAGAATTTTTCTCTTCAAAATACAACCTGAAGAAAATAAAAAGACAAGGAGTAAGGGGAAAGTGTTTTTAGTAAAAAATATGTGTCAAAAAACTTGCATCCAGGGTATATAAAACAACTCTTCTAACTCAATAAAAGAACAAACATTCCAATAAAAAATGATTAAAACCTGTAATAGGTATCTCACAAAATATATGTAGAAATGACCAAAACACACATGAAAACATTAACATTATTATTCATCAAAGAAATGCAAAATAAAACAATGAAATATTATTTAGCAATTAAACCCAATAAACTATTGGTATAGACAACACAAAGAACTCCCCAAAAGTTTATGCTGAGCAACAGAAGTTCCTATGCTGGAAACAAAGTGCACATAGTGTATGAAACCATATATACAGAATTCTAAACGCAACAAAATTAATGTATAGAGATGGAAATTAGATCATTTATCTCCTATAGAGAGGCTAAAGAAAATGTTGGCTGCAAAGAGACACAAGAGAACTTTCTGGAGTGAAGAAACAATGGCAAACAATGCAAATGTTTAGTGGTTTAGTCAACTATCATCAAACCTTAATTTTCCAGATCACAAAACATGTTGACAGTTGAATGTTCAAGAATTGAGAAAAATCAGGGTTCTTTGCATTTGGTTTCTAGCCCACATTGCCACCATTATACTACAATTTATTTCTGGTGTATGGCAACAGTTCTATTGTGATAGTGGTTTGGAATCTTGACAAAGTCAAATGATTTTGTCACATATTACTCACTTCCAAATCCAGAAATTTATCACTGTATCAGATGAGGTTGCTTGTAAAAACGTGTACCTTAACCATTAGAGACTGATTAGATATATTTCTCAAAATTATAATAATTTTGTTAGTTTACTTATTTATGCCCTTAGTAAGTAAGGTTCTTAGTAACAAAGCAATATTCATACCCAAATCCTTGACCTTTTTAAAGCACATTGTCTTTTAGCTAAGAAAAAAAAAAAAAAAAAAAAAGAAGAAGAAGAAGAAGAAGGGAAATACCAAGGAGCTCTTACAAGTTCCCTAGAGAAGTAACTTATTTCAAAGAATGTACTTAGTTTTTAAAGAGTAAAGTGTGATTTTGCTAGTATTTATAACTGATGGAGGATGTGGGAGGAGGTAAAATATCACAAGTAACAATGATTTAAGACTGTGAAAAGGAGAATCAATTCTTCCTGGTCAGTCACATGTGAAGAGGAGTGTTATTAATATTGTACACTCAAATCAAGGACTATCTTTATTTTTTTTTAATATTTTATTTATTTATTTGACAGACAGAGATCACAAGTAGGCAGAGAGGCAGGCAGAGAGAGAGAAGAGGAAGCAGGCTCCCCACTGAGCAGAGACCCCCCCCCCAATAGGGGGCTCCATCCCAGGACTCTAAGATCATGACCTGAGCCGTAAATAGAGGCTTTAACACACTGAGCCACCCAAGCACCACCTCAAATCAGGGACTATCATTAGAGCACTTTTAATGTCACCAAGATTACAGATACACTTTAGTCATAACAGTTAGAAATAAATGAGCCACAGTAGGTCACAGAGTTCATTCTATGCCACGTTCACTTCAATTTTCCTAAGAGCAGATGTATGAATGATCATACCCAGAAGGCGAGAAAAATACTCCATTTCAGAATTCATGACAGTTATTATAATTTCAAAAAAAGAAACAAAACAGATACCAATAACAGATGGTCAAAAATTTACTGAGCACATTTTGTGTACAATTGTACTAAACACCAGAGTATAACTGAAATGACAGAAAGGGAAAACATGGAATTTTAAAGCTAGAGATCAGATAATTTTTAATGAATTTCCTATTTCAGCCATGTATTTATTTACTCATATAACAACATAAATATGGCACATTACAAATTATTCCATAATTTTGATATAATTTTATATTTTGTTACCCAAAAGATTACCTATTTTAACTTGTATTATATAGTTTTCATATTCATATATTTAATCACTTTTAAACTTCTGTTCTAAGTCTCTACATAGCAAAATGTATGCCAATGTCACACTTTAAATGACAAAAACTAATTTCTAATTCAGAATCACAATTTATTTCTGTGTTTGACTACTGAATTTAAGCTATCTGTATGCACTTAAAAGAACCTAATATAGATCCAGCACACCTGACATTTCTATAATTAATAATTCTAAGTTTTTTTTCTTTCTTTTTTTTTTTTTTCAAAAGCTTAATATTCCTCATCCTCACTGAAACAACCTAGGGGTTTGTGTTTTGCTTGTTCTTTTATTCCCCTCTAACAGATGACCAAATTCACAAGCAATGTCTTCGTCTTATGACCTTGGACTTCTTTGTTCTTAGAGGAAGTTATTAGTTTAGCCTAATACCACAATCAGAAACATCATTTAATAGCATTCTTGACAAAAGTGCGCAAGGAACTATTTATTCATAAAAGAAGTAAACTAGAGTGAGTCTGTCAGGAAGGGAAAGTGAGATAAGAATCTGGAATGAATGATTGAGTTAGACCACCAAAAACATGTAGGAGGTTGATGGTGAACAGAGCACTATTCCTAGGTATCAAAATAGACTTAACACTCTTCAATGAAAAAGAATATAAGTTTCTAAATCACTTTTGTTTTCTGGGTAAATCTTTAACTGTTTACCAATCATTATGTATCATATTTTAATCCATATATATATATATATATATACACATATATATATGTTTTTAATATATACATATATATGTATATACATGTAATATATACATATATATATGTTTTTAATCTTGTCACCTGAACTTATCAAGATCACTACAGTTCATGCAAAATTCAAAGATTGGTAAAACATTCAAAGATTGGTGAACTCTAAATTATATGATTAAACTGACACTAATAGTAATTTAATTTCTGTCTCTAGATGCAAATAAAATTTATTATACTTTCAATTTTCTATTTTTACTTAGAATATAAACATACACATACACATATGAACATAAAAACATACGTTTCTGTCATAAAATATTCAGCATATTTAATTCTTAAAAATTTTGTTGGCTATCTTTTATTATATATTGCAGTAAATCTTGATAATCAATTCTACAAAATGTTATAATATATCAGAAGTTACATTTTCTTTCTTTCTTTCTTTCTTTATTTCTTTCTCTCTTTCTTTTTCTGATATCTTTATTGAGGTTCAATTGACAAGCAATGAACCACACAGGTTTAGAGGGCACATTTGGATAGAAGTTATATTTTCAACTATAAAGAAATTGAAGTGATTCATAGCTTTAAAAGAAAATACTACATGCTCTTTGGGGTCTAATTTTTTATACCTTTTTTTTTTAATTTTTAGGTATTGATTTTTCTAAAATAAAAGCTTAAAGCTAAATTTATATTATTTAATTACATTTAGTCCTATCATCCCTCATATTCATATTTATATTTTAGTAGTAAGTCATTATTTCTTTCAGACATTTATAATCTCAAATTGTAAAATAGTATACATTGGATTAAATAACATATTGGAAGTAAGTATCATAAAAAAGTGGAGGTATGTCAAAGATTATACATGCGATTAAAAAAAATCTCAAATAATTTTGACAAACTAGCTAGGTTCATTTATTTCTTATCATTCAGACTCCCAAATAATGGTAGGTTAATATATTTATTTAATACATATGTATTATGTATTCTTTTCTCATAGTGAGAAAAATGCAGACTAATGCTATTTGGTCCATTTACCTTCTGATCCAATGATAACTGGCATGCAAGCTTTTGCTTTCTTCTTAATGGAAGAACACACCTTTTAATTAGAGACTGAAATGTTTTAATTCCCAGATAGCTACATCTTAAAAAGCTCAGAAATAACGTTTTTTTTTTCTTAATAAGAAAAAACTAATGTCTAGCTGTTCAATGACTTTTCATTAACAACAACACATTGTCATTATCAAACTAAATTAGGAGAAATAAAATGATTAAAATAGACAAAAAATTCTGGGTATTTCCCTTCAACTGAGAGGCATGATTCTTCTGAATTTTCCTGAACAGTGTTCCTTTAACTCAGTACTGTTTTGTTTTGTTTTGTTTTCCCTGCAAGTGGCATTGTCTTCCCTCTCAGTGAAACTCTAAGTTTGAGAAAGTAGTTCTCTACATCTTGACAGACTCTCTAGCTAACTGTGTAAGCATTTCCTTAACCGAGACCCTGCTCATAAGAGGGTAAAACAAAATAGATAAATGTTTGTGAAGTCAGGCCAAGTTGGGTTTTCATTCTCCATCTCAGTCAGTATTTTCCAGCCATTATTCAGGATGCTTAAATTACACTTTGTCAGCATCTGATCTCCACTTAATACCTGTGGGATAAGGTCCAATATTCATGCATTTATTTTCATGTTCATAGATTGCAAATTTCATTGTTTTTTTCTTCTTCCTGAAATAGTTGAATTAGTATACTCAGAGATGCTTTAAATTTTTCCTTTATTAAAAGAAAAAAATCTCTACAGAAAATTACTCACGTGTCTTATTGTCTGATAAGATTTATACCAAGATTAATTTTGTGGGTCTTTTTAACTGCCTCTCTATACTTCCTAAGGTCAGTGCCACGGCCTGTTAGCTCTTCTAGCACCATATGCCTCTCCCATCCGAATATCGTGAACATTTCCCATAGCCCATATATACATGCTTTAACACAGCTCTCTTTGTATCGTGTCTAGATTTGGAAATGTACTTCACATCATATCTTAAGGTTACATTAGAGTATGAATTCTGATTGAAAGTAATGTCACCATCATAGGGGCAAAAATTGGTTTTAGGGATGAAAATCTTACTTTTATGTGTAAACTACAGTACATATCAGACTTACAACATGTCTATGGTACTAAAATCTCGTAGGTGTTGATTAAAAGTCCAAAACTTTCCCTTACAGAATGATAATGGGGGAAAAAAAGTTTGAAAAACACTGAGTTAGTATGAAGACCATTCATGCACAGCATTGTTTTTATGTTCTCTCAGATTGGCAGGTTTGAGGACTTGCTAGCCACCTAGAATGCATTTGTAGTCACATATTTACTGCCATGTGGCTCCAAAAGATTACCAACATTTTGCAATGTCTTGCTTTACTCTAAAACATGATCAAATCTGCCTTTGATTCAAACTAGTTTTCTTAGATATAAAGATGATACATGCCTCATTATGATCAGGTTTATTTCCTCTGAATGATTAACTGGGTTAAATATATATATATATAGTCATTTTTTTCATATAGACTGGGAAGCTAGAGAAACTCACACAGAAAGAAAAAAAAAACATAATAAAATTTAAAATGAGAGGAGGAAAAATAAATCAAGGCAGACAGCTAAGAGAAGCAAGAGATCGCAAACCATAATAGCCAGAAAGCAATCTGGTGCTTGGAGGCAGAATAAAAAGGATTTACTCACTGAAGGATTCAAAAAGGGTCCATAAAACTAAGACAAAATCTTGTTGCTGTGAAATATTATTATGCACCAAAAATATTAAATTGTTACTAAAGCCTTAAAATATGACTAACCCATCAATTATTTGTATTAACATCACTGGACCAAGTAGTAGAAAGTTTCTTATAATGAAAATTCTGGGGCATGCCAGGGTGGCTCAGTGGGTTAAGCCTCTGCCTTCAGCTTGGGTCATGATCTCAGGGTCTTGGGATCGAGCCCCACATCGAGCTCTCTGCTCAGTGGGGAGCCTGCTTCCCTCTCTCTCTCTCTGCCTGCCTCTCTGACTACTTGTGATCTCTCTCTCTGTCAAATAAAAAAATAAAATCTTTTTTTAAAAATTCTAGGACAAAACAGGTAGAAAGAGTTTGGACACTGAACTTTAGTTTATCTAAATTTGGAAATATTGGGAAAAAATTCGATCCATATTGAGTGTTTTCTTCGTTTGTTTTTTTGTTTTGTTTTGTTTTGTTGTTGTTGTTGTTTGTTATTTTTCTGAAGACCATCACGAAGCACGAGGGACAATGGATACTAGCAATGTTGAGGCAGATGCTTAGGCAGCTGTGCATTAAAGAGCTGGCCAGTCCCAGGCGGGGCATAGCACCGTGGATCATGAGGCAATCACTCTCTTTTCAATAAATAGCTTTTGTACTGGGTTGCTCTTAAATTACCTCACTGTGAAAGAAAATCCTATACAGTGAGGGGAAAGGCCCTGTGATAATTTCTATAGCACAATCTGAGACTCATTTTTGACATATAATTTGTTTCTTCCTGACATGATGATATTTGGATGATTGCCAGAAACCACGCAACACGTGTAGTCAATGTAGAAAAGACAGCTGCTGGGATATCCATGTTCATTGTCCCTCCAGAACCAAAGAGAAAGAACCAGCCATTATTTTAGTAAGGTAAGAACAGAAACATATGTCTACTTCTGAAGAAAACAACAACAGAACTCCAAGAATTTGTGTTCTCTGTTTACTTTAAACTATTGTTCCTGCTAAATCTTCCTAGATTGTAGCTATAAATATTTATGGGGATTCTCCACCTTTTTCCTTATATGAATACATTGTTCAAAGTAAATAATTTACTGTTTTCTGAGCACACCACAGATTTTATTATTTCCATCCTTCTCTTTATATTCATGTCTCTGTCTGCTCAAACGCCTTCTCCATACGTTCTTCATTTTTTTGACCCACGACTCTCAGGCTCAAGTCATGAGATAAAACATGAGATAAAAGATCTTCTCTACTTTATTCACCGTACATAAAATATCATTTGACTTAAAATTATTGTTTTGATACTTTTTTTAATTCTTGGATTTATCAAAATTCCTACACAGGGTGCCTGAGTGGCTCAGTTGGTTGCGTGACTGCTTTTGGCTCAGGTCATGATCCCAGAGTCCCAGGATTGAGTCCCACATTGGGTTCCCAATTCCATGGGGGAATCTGACCTTCTCCCCTCTCATGTTTTTTCTTTCTCACTCCTTCTCTATCAAATAAGTAAAGAAAATCTTTAAAAATAAAAGAGCATAAAAAATACAGTCAATGATATAATACGTATGTAATAGGACAGATGATAGTTTAGCTATACTCTTAGTGAACATAGTATAATGTATAAACTTGTCAAATGACAGTTTAAAAAATAATTAAAGATAAATGAACATATTTATTAAAAGAAGTATTTGAAGAAGACAAAATAAAGAATATCCACCATAAGTCAGAAGGCTTCATCCTGAGGATTAGAGTAATGAGGAATACAAATTATTTCCGAATCACTAACTTGCATTTGTATAGTAACAATTTACTATCATAAAATGAGATTTTATTTGGGAAATTATAATTAATGTCTGGTTCTGAAAAAAAAAATCATGCATTAATAGTTCAAATAATTGGAAGGCATTTATTCCTATTAACTATTTTTCTACATGTATCTTAAATTATATTTTTTATATAGATTGCTAGCTTTTATATATGCTTATTTAAAAGTTATTCATTTCTTAATGTGTTTGTTCTGTAATCCCAACTAAATTAAAAAAGACCTGGCTTAGAATCAGATGATTTGAACTTGGAATTATAGTTTTGTGATTTCAATAATTTATTTTATCTTTCTATTCACTAATTGTTCATCTTCCTACCCACCATAATTTGCATTTCCAAAGGAGGATGATATTGACTACTCAAATCAGAGGGCAGAAATGAGATGTTTGCACCTGGTTGACAGACATAACTTAACTAAATACAATTCTAAGGCTTTTGTATATATATTTAAAATACTCAGAAGGGTAGTAATATATAATCCTCTCACATCAGCAGGTCTATTTTTGTTAATGGTACTAGAGATATATTTATTTCCATGAAAAGAGATTCCTTTGAAAAAACAGGTTATAAAACAAGAGGGCAGATTTCTGCTTCTGGGAAGCTGTGATAGACATGCTTTTCCAATTCCTCCTGCTAACGACAACTAAAAACGCTGAATATGATGTATAAAATAAGATATACAATGTGATGATTAGATACATGTATCTATTACAAAATGACTATCAAAATAAGGTTAGTTACACCTCTAACCATGTGTGTTAGTAACTTTTACAATTTACTCTCTTAACAACTCTCAAGTATAATACAGTTTGTTAATTACACTCACAATGCTGTACATTAGATCACCTGATTTAATTTATCTTATAACTGAATTTTTGTACCATTGACCAATATCTTCCATTCTCCCCACACCTCCCCCAAATCCTGTCAAACATCACTATATTCTCTATTTTTAGGAGTTTAGCCTTTTAAAATTCTCCATGTAAGTGAGGATATACCGTATTTGTCTTTCTAGGTGTTATTTCACTTGGAATAATATACTGAAGGTTTATTTGTATTGTTGCAAAAGATAGGATTCCTTTCTTATTTATGGCTGAATACTATTTATATCCATACCACATATTCGTTATCCATACATACAGTGATAGGCATTTAGGTTATCTTGGCTATTCTGAATAATGCCACAATAAACCTGGAGGTACAGCTGTATCTCTAAGACAGAGTGGTCAGTTGCTTCAGATATATACCCAGTATTGAGATTGCTGGATTTTATGGTAGTTCTAATTCTTGAGGAATCACCATAATGATGTCCACTGTGGCTGTACCAATTTACATTACCATCATCAGTGCACAAGTTTCCTTTTTTTCCACATCCTCAACACTTGTTTTTGGTCTTTTTATAATAGCCAATCTACTAGATACAAGGTGATATTTCATAGTTATTTTGATTTACATTTCTCTCATGACTAGTGATGTCAATCATCTTCTCATAGAGTTGCTGTCTTTTTATATGCCTTGAAAAAGTCTCCTAAAGTTCTTTGCTCATTACATATTTTACTTTATTTTAAAATTCATTTTATTAACTTATAATGTATTATTTGCCCCAGGGGTACAGGTCTGTGAGTCATCAGTCTTACACATTTCACAACACTCATAATAGCACATACCCTCCCCAATGTCCATAACCCTACCACCATATCCCTAAACTTCCCCCACCCCACAAGCCTCAGTTTGTTTTGTGAGATTAAGAGTCTCTTATGATTTGTCTCCCTCCCAATCCCATCCTGTTTCATTTTTTATTTCCATAACGCTCACAAACACCTACTCTGCCTTTCAATTTTCTCATTTCAGAGAGATAATGTGATAATTCTCTCTGATTGACTTACTTTGCACAGCATAATAGTATCTAAATCCATTCATGTCTTTGCAAATGGCAAGATTTCATTTCTTTGATGGCTGCATAGTATCCCGTTGGATATTTATATCACATCTTCTTTATCCATTCATCAGTGGATAAACATTTAGGTTCTTTCCATAGTTTGACTAAAATTGTGGACATTGCTGCTATAAACATTTGGGTGCACCGGCCTCTTCAGATCACTACATTTGTATCTTGAGGGTAAATACCCTCAAGCAGTATAATTGCTAGGTCATAGGGTAGTTCTATTTTCAACTTTTTGAAGAACCTCTATACTGTTTTTCAAAGTGGCTGCACCAACTTGCATTCCCACCAACAGTGTAGAAGGGTTTCCCTTTTTCCCCATCCTCTCCAACATCTGTCATTTCCTGATTTGTTAATTTTAGCCATTCTGACTGGTGTGTGGTGGTATCTCATGGTGGTTTTGATTTGTATATCCCTGATTCCAAGGGATGTTGAGCATTTTTTTCATGTGTCTATTGGCCATCTGGATGTCTTCTTTGCAGAAATGTCTGTTCAGGACCTCTGCCCATTTCTTGATTGGATTATTTGTTCTTTGGGTGTTGAGTTTGATAAGTTCTTTATAGATTTTGGTTACTAGCCCTTTATCTGATGTGTCATTTGTAAATATCTTCTCCCATTCTATCAGTTTGTCTTTTGGTTTTGTTGACTGCTCTGCAAAAACTTTCAACCTTGATGACATTCCAATAGTTCATTTTTGTTCTTGCTTCTCTTGCCATTGGTGATGTCTCTAGGAAGAAGTTGCTATGGCTGAGGTAAAAGAGGTTGCTACCTGTATTCTCCTCCAGGATTTTGATTGATTCCTGTCTCACATAGAGGTCTTTTATCCATTTTGAGTCTATTTTTGTGTGTGGTATAAGGAAATGGTCCAGTTTTATTTTTCTGCATGTGGCTGTCCAATTTTCCTAACACCATTTGTTGAAGAGACTGTCCTTTTTCCATTGGATTTTCTTTCCTGCTTTTTCAAAGATTAGTTGACCATAGAGCTGAGGGTCTATTTCTGGGCTTCCTATTCTGTTCCATTGAACTATGTGTTTGTTTTTGTGCCAGTACCATACTGTCTTGATGATTACAGATTTGTAATAAAGCTTGAAATCTGGAATTGTGATGCCACCAATTTTGGCTTTCTTTTTCAACATTCTGCTGGCTATTCGAGGTCTTTTCTGGTTCCATAAAAAAGTGTAACATTATTTGTTCCATTTATTTAAAGAAAATTGATGGTATTTTGGTAAGGATTGTGTTGAATGTGTAGATTGCTTTAGGTACTGTAGGAATTTTCAGAATATTTGGTCTTCCAATCCATGAGAATGGAACATTTTTCCATTTCTTTGTGTCTACCACAATTTCTTTCATAGAGTACTTTATAGTTTTCTGAGTAAAGATTCTTGGCCTCTTTAGTTAGGTTTATTCCTAGGTATCTGATGGTTTGGGGTGTAATTCTAAATGGGATTGACTCCTTAATTTCTCCTTCTTCTGTCTTATTGCTGGTGTACAGAAATGCAACTGATTTCTGTGCACTGGCTTTATATCCTGACACTTTTACAAGTTTTAGCAGATTTGGAGTGGAGTCTTTTGGGTTTTCCACATAAAGTATCAAATCATCAGCTAAGAGTGATAATTTGACTTCTTCTTTGCCAATTTGCATGCTTTTAATTTCTTTTTATTGTCTGATTGCTGAGGCTAGGACTTTTAGTAGTATGTTGAATAGCAGGGGTGATAATGGACATCCCTGCCATGTTCCTGACCTTAGCGGGAAAGCTTTCAGTTTTTCTCCATTGAGAATGAAATTAGCTGTGTTTTTTTTCATAGATGGCTTTAATGATATTGAGGTATGTACCCTCTATCCCTATACTTTGAGGAGTTTTGAGTAAGAATGGATGCTGTACTTTCTCAAATGCTTTTTTAGCATCTCAGGGCACTGGGGTGGCTCAGTGGGGCTAAAGCCTCTGCCTTCGGCTCAAATCATGATCTCAGGGTCCTGGGATTGAGACCTGCAAAACTGCAAACTGTTCAGTGTTGCAGGAACCTTTTCTTGGGGTGGGGGAGGGGTGGTGTTTCCCTTTTCTAAAAATGCAATGCACTAAAACTATTTTAAGAATGTAGTTAATACTGCTTATTCATAAGATGGCATCTTCTTGTGTTTTAGGTGTAATATCAAAGCCCTGGCTTTTCTCCTCTCACTTGCTCTCGTTCTCTCTCTGTTTTTTAAACCAGTTTTACTTTATGAATATGTTCATGACATTTGTAATAAATGTCTTGGGTAATAAAAAAAAAATTGGGCTCTCTGCTCAATGGGGAGCCTGCTTCCCCCCCTCTCTCTCTGCCAGCCTCTCTGCCTACTTGTGATCTCTGTCTAATAAATAATTAAGATCTTCAAAAAAAAAGTATTATGTAGTGTCCTCCTCATCTCTTGTTGTAGTCTGTGGCTTAAAATCTAATTTATTTGTTATAAGTATTGCCACCCAGCTTTCTTCTGATGTCCATTACAATGGTAAATTATTTTCCACCCCCTCACTTTCAATCTGGAGGTGTCTTTGGGTCTAAGATGAGTTTCTTGCAGATAGGATATCAATAGGTCTTGTTTTTTCATTCATTCTGATATCCTGTGTCTTTTGATTGGGGCATTTAGCCCATTTTCATTCAGGATAACTACTGAAAAATGTGAAATTAGTGTCATTGTATTGCCTATAATATGACTGTTACTGCATATTGTCACTATTCCTTTCTGGTCTATTACTTTTAGGCTCTCTCTTTGCTTAGAGAACCCTTTTCAATATTTCCTATAGGGCTGGTTTGGTGTTTGCAAATTCTTTTAGTTTTTGTTTGTCCTGGAAGCTTTTTATCTGTCCTTCTATTTTCAATGACAGCGTAGCTGGATATAGTATTGTTCACTGCATATTTTTCTCGTTTAGTGTTCTGAATATATCATGCCGGTCCTTTCTGGCCTGCCATGTTTCAGGGGTTAGGTTTGCTGCCAATCTAATACTTCTACCATTGTATGTTACAAACCTCTTGTCCCAAGCTGCTTTCAGGTTTTCTCTTTGTCACTAAGACTTGTAAGTTTTTCTATTAGATGATGGGGTATGGACTTATTTTTATTGATTTTGAGGGGGTTCTCTGTGCCTCCTGGATTTTGATGCCTCATTATATATTTTAGATCTTAACCCCTTATGGTTTGTGAATATTTTCTTCATTCCATAGGTTACTTTTATGTTGTTGATTGCTTCTTTTACTGTTCAGCTTTTTAGTTTGCTGTAGTTGCACATGTTTACTTACAATTTTATTGATTGTACACTTAATGTCATATTCGAGAAATCTTTGCCAGGACAAATGTCAAGAAGCTTTTCCCTATACTTTCTTCTAATGGCTTTACAGTTTCAAGTCTTACATTTATGTCTTATCTATTTTCAGTTAATTTATGTGAGTGGTGTACAATTGGGCTTCAAATTCATTTTCTGTATGTGGATATCCAGTTTTCCCAACACCATTTGGTGAAAAGACTATGCTTTCCTCTTTGTATCTTCTTCAACCTCTTGTAAAATATTAATTGACTGTAAATGAGTAAGTTTAATTCTGGGCTCTCAATTCTGTTCCATCGTTTTATGTGTGTCTATTTATGTCTGTACCATATTGTTTGATTACCACAGCTTGGTAATGAAGTTTGAAATCAGGAATCATCATGTTTCCAGCTTATTCTTTCTAGAATTGTTTTGGTTAAATAAAGAATTTGGTTCCATATTAATGTTAAGATTTTTTGTTCTATTGCCATGAAAAATAATTGAAATTTTGATTGGGACTACATTAAATCTATAGATTACTTTGGGTAATATGGACATTTTAACAATATTTATTCTTCCAATCCATTAACATGGAATATCTTTCTATTTGTGCTTCTTCAATTTCTTTCACCTCATTGGTTAAAGTTATTCCTAAGTATTTCTTTTTGACATTATTATAAATAGGGTTGTTTTATTTCTTTATCAGGTAGTTTGTTTTTAGTGTATGGAAAAACAATTTATTTTTGTAATTTCACTTTGTATCCTCCACAGGTCTATTATTAATCCCTGTATTATTGCAACATTTTTTATCTACTTACATAGTTACTTTACTTTGAATAACTGATTGCAAGACAGGACTTGTTGTCATATATATATATATACATATATATGTATATATATATATGACAAATATATTTAAAAAAAACTAAGATTGGAAATAAGTTTTCTAAAGCTATTATGTAATCTTAACCTATCACCTGTAGGAAAACATGTTTTTTTTTTTTTTTAAGATTTTATTTATTTATTTGACAGACAAAGATCACAAGTAGGCAGAGAGGCAGGGAGAGAGAGAGGAGGAAGCAGGCTCCCTGCAGAGCAGAGAGCCCAATGCGGGGCTCGATTCCAGGACCCTGAGATCATGACCCGAGCCGAAGGCAGCAGCCCAAACCACTGAGCCACCCAGGCACCCCAGAAAACATGTTTTACAAGAAATATTTAGGTGGACCAAATTTAAAGCCAGGAAGAAACTGAATAATTGATACATATTCTGTATCAGAGGCAACTTACTGTCATGTAATTTTCACGTGCATTCTTCAGTTATTTCAGTTAATAGGAAAATACAAAATATTAGAAAGAAAACAGCATGTTAATTCAATTATTAAATATCACTTTGAATTTATAAAACATTGCTGCTTTGCAATATAGGAGGAATCAACTTTCTTTTTAAATACATTACAACTGTTCATCAATTCTATACTTCCAGTCACACAATTACCTGTGCTATCCCTGATGAATAACTTATGATTAAAAGAGAAAGAACAGATAGTGAAAAACATAATTACAGTTCATAAATGTCATCTAAATACATATGGGTTCCATATGAAATGTTTTAAGACAACACAACATATGGAAATTTTGTCACTGATCACTTTCCTAACCTGTAACTATAAGCCATGTAAGGCCATTGATTTAAAATTAGCCAAAATAAGTAGATCCTACTATTTCTAAAATCCTTAGGTCAAGAAGTTGCATAGATAAGCCAGAGGATCAGAAGTTCAGAACAGTATTATCATAAAGTTCCACCAAATTATAGAAATTAAGTAATATCAGGAAGCACTGTGTTAAATGTAGGTGAGTCCATAAGGATTTGACCCCTGTGGGGTTTTTTGTTTTTATTTTTTTTTAATTTTATGGCTATTATAAGTCATTCTTATTTGTTAACACCTTTTTTCTTTTGTACTCTATATTATGTCACCCTAATTTAATTTCTCTCAGTACTTGAAAGTTTTATAATATTATCTTTCAGTTTGACTTTTTCCATTACTTCCAAAGACAAATATTAGGAAAATATAATTTAAATGTAAAAAAATGTATATTTTCAAAAATTATAATTTAACCTTGTGATTTAAAATTGTAATTCTTTTATTTGTGCTTTCTCTATATATATTTGATAATTAAGACTTCTTCATAAAGTAGAAATGCAAAGCCTTGTGCTATATTGTTATTTGGGACTACCAATTAGTTCATAGCCTGATTATAGTTATCCCTTTTTTCTTCTTTTTAAGAAAAATAAATTAAGTTTTCAGTTCTTTGCCTTAGGCAGGGTCTGGAGGAAATGATGTGAATATACACACATTTTATTAAAAAGGATTTAAAACTATTCTACATCAAATGAACATAAGCAGATGAATAATGTTGCCCTACTACAGTAACCATGTACATGCTGGAGAATTTTGTTCATTGATGATAATAACCCTTTGTTTTAATCTACAAATATGCTTTGCACTTGGTGAAACTTCAAGATCATAATAAAATATATCTCTAACACAAATTCTAATACTAGTTCCAGTGGTGGTCAAATAGCCTAAAGGAGAAAATAACTATGGAGGTCACATGTGTGTGTAATGTTCTTTCCACTAACGCTTTAAAAATAGCTTAGCAATTACTTTATGTGTATATTCACCTATCTATAACTCTATCCCATTTATTTATTGTTATTCAGAGCTACATTTCATTTATGTTCATGGGAAAGTCACATACATGCAAAGGAGAGTGGTCCCAGGGAGCACAGGTAAAATTAAAATCCATGTAGAGTATCACTTTTTTAAATTAAAATACCAGCCCAAAATTGAACTAGATGAAACATGCTTATAATTTACAACATGAGTCCAGTAAGGGTGCTAATGATGCACTTCAAGACTTGGTGAAGATGAAAAACATCTGCCTCTCAGGATTGCCCCCTGAGACAGATCATTCAGCCACTTGGAGAAAAGTGCCTCTTCTCAATGAATTTCTTAAGGGAAACAGAAATTTTCTGCCAAATAATTATAAACTAAGGATGTATTTGCTCTGTCCCTAGTGGATATCATAAAGGAAAGCTCATTTTGATTCTCTCAGTTATAAAACAAAAATAAATTATCTTTGAAAGTAAATTACATTTTTTTTCGTGAATGTACTGCTGAAATATGTTGAATATAGTGTAATACTCCCCACCCACCCCCGGGGAACAAAGGACTTTTAGAGATTTGGCAAAGCTATTACAATGTTAGCAGGAACAGAACAAAAAGAAACAAAGCAAAAAGAATAACAAAACATCTTACCCAATTCCAGAAGTCAACACAAACAATGAGAATTTTTAAAACTTAACCAAATGTTTTTAAAATATTATTATCATTTATACGCATTTTGATATTTATTCACCATTTTAAGAATTTGATGTTGAGTTGTATTGTCATTCTGTTCATCAAAAAAAAATCTAGTACATATTATAAACTATGAAATCAGTATTAACAAATGGAGTAAATATTACTGAGCATTGGAAATCACTGTAGGTAAATATAGTTCATGAATCTCAATAAAACTCTGTCCAAATTAATCTAACAAAAAATCCTAAATTAGCTGCTTTTAAAGAATATCCACTGATGGGGCACCTGGGTGGCTCAGTGGGTTAAAGCCTCTGCCTTAGGCTCAGGTCATGATCCCAGGGTCCTGGGATCCAGCCCCGCATCGGGCTCTCTGCTCGGCGGGGAGCCTGCTCCCCCTACTTTCTCTCTGCCTGCCTCTCTGCCTACTTGTGATCTCTGTCTGTTAAATAAATAAATAAAATCTTTAAAAAAAAAAAAAGAATATCCTCTGAAACATTCAGAAGAGAGTTCTCATCAAAAGTCTGCTTCCTTAATGGTTGAAGAGTGTAGACTATGATACTAAAAATCACAAAAGATCTCTCTTTATATAATTTATTTTATACAAATTTTATTTTATATAAATTTATATATAGTATATTTATGATATTTATATATAAATATAATATAAATATTATAAATACATAAAATTTGTTTATATGCATTTTATATAAGATTTATATAAATATAAATGTTAATTTATATCAATAATGAGTAAATATTGTATATGATTTTCCATCTGCATGTTCATAAAGATTTTCTTAAGATTATTTATTTTAGGGGAGAAGAAGAGATAAAATAAATAATAATAAATAATAAGTAAAATGAATTTATTTATTTTAGGAGGGGAAAGGAGAGGCAGGAGAGAAGGAAACTCCCCACTGAGTACAGAACTCCACAGGGGACTCCATTCCATGACCCATAAGATTATGACCAGAGCTGAGTTGGATGCTTAACCCACACAGCTGCCCCTCCACTTGTATGTTTAAATGCTCCATGAAACCTTGCATTTGGGGGAAAGCAATCAACAACATTATGAGAGCATATCTTTAAAGGAAAATGTGTTTTTTATGCTTAATACTTTGGAATGCTAAAGTTTCATCATAGTTGTTTTAAATGGATAATCTCTAAATTCATTTGTTACTTAAAATTAATTTATTTCCTAAAATTAATCTACCTCCTCAGAATTTACATTTTATATAAAAGTAGATGTACAGTATTAGTTCTACCTATAGTATGGATATCACAAGGAAAAATGTGGACAGTATATAATTTTAGAAATAATGCAAACATTTTTGAAAAATAATATACAGAAGATACAAATTACACACATGCACACACACAGAGACACTGATTCCAGGGAAAGCATAATCAGTGGATCAATCAATCATGCCTAAGTACATCTCATTAATATGTCCTCCCAGAACCTAAATTCTTTGTTAAAGGAATAATCGCAGACAATTACATCATTGTGTGACTATGTGCCTTGGTTATGTAAAAGTCAAAATGTTGCATCTGATAGCAAATTAAATTGCCCTACTTTTTTTCCAAAAACATTTTGCTGCAAGTTGAAAATAACCAACAAATGTTAATGAAATGGTTTACAATATTTCTGTTGTTGGAGAAAAGCAGGCTTTAAATGTCTTGAGTATATTTCCTATCTCAAATTTGTTTATTCCACTGATTAAGAGCTTCTAAAATGCAACTTGGCATATCAACAGAGATTATAAATTCTAAGAACTGTATTGAATATAAGATAGATGTATACTGAATGACATTCACTTCCATTTAACTTTATTTCTCACATTTTCTATATGAGAGATTTTCTTCCAAATAAAACATTTCTATTAGCTTTGTTATTTATAAATTGTGGTTAATTAATTTACTTAGAAGGGACTTGGATCTGGTTAGCAGAAGTTTATGACTTTTTGGTAAATTCAGTCAGTTGTAGAAGAAGGAACCTTTTCATTGTACATAGTGAGGGTCACAAATCTACTATCCCAGCTCCTTCAGCAAAGGATGAAAAAGGTATTTAGACCTTTTGCAGCTGTGTTAAAATTGTATAAATGTCTTTAATATTAATGTGCTTCTTTTTCTTTCAGTATTCCTCAGAGAGCCTAATACAGAGGTCAGTCAGTTCCTCTACTCCTGTAATAAAACATAGTCTTGTTAAATGTTGTGTAAAACTACATCTTTTTGCCCTTTCTCCTTTGCTGCAACCAGAACACAAATTGAAGAATACACACTTATTAAAACTTAAAGAAATTCACTAAGATAGGATAATTATTTTATTATGAAATCTAGCACTTAAACAGTATTTTTATAACAAATTAAAAATATAATAAATACAAGATAGTATATGTTAAATCAGAGTTCATGTATTCAAAAGGAAATGGTTAAGAATTAAGAGAAATTACAAAATGACACCTAGGAGAAGGTGTATGCCAAAATTGTTAATCATGGATATTTCGTGACAAGATTGAATCATGAAACGGTTACACCTGTTTTTTATTCTGCATGTGTAATCTATGGTTTGTCTAGTGGATTCAAAAATAATCAAATACAGAAAGATGAATAGATAGATAGATGGATATAGATAAACTGACAAGCATTCAATTAGCCACTCAAAAATATTTATTGAGCACTATGTGTACCTGTGAGTGTCATGACTTAGAAGTGTAATAATATTTAACTTGAATTATTAACTGTGACACTTTCCAGGCCATCTCTCAAGATTACATGATCATGAGGGATTATGTAGAAAACAGGTTTTAGTAATATTTTTTAAAGTCTAGTTAAAGTCTTTGAGAAATTATTTCATGCTCAAGATAATCCTGGGTTAATAATTCAACCTATAGGAAGGATAGAGGAATGCAGAATATTTTTAAAACTGTATGAACAGGAACCTTTTTATAATTTTTAAGACAGAAACTATTAAATACTTAATTACCAGTATTCCACAAAGAGCATTTCCATTGATAAAGACAACATATTTGATTGACTTTATTTTTTCACTATATATCTGGATTTTTAAGGTGATAAGAATATACTGTGTTCCTTTAAAAAGAAATGCTGGAAAATAACTGTGCCACCAGGCATAGTCCCTTTCTTTATAAACTAAGTGTTGTCATTTAAAAATGATCAAAAGTCAAATCCTAGCTGACATTCTCAAGAGACTATAAAATGGATTACTACCTGTTTTACTACACTTTCAGTGGGCAATTCTTTTTTTTTTTTTTAATTAACATATAATGTATTATTTGCCCCATGGGTACGGGTCTGTGAATCATCAGGCTTACACACTTCACAGCACTCACCATATCACATACTCTCTCCAATGTCCATAACCCAACCACCCAACCACCCTCTACACACTGCCCTCCCCCCAGAAACCTTTAGTTTGTTTTGTGAGATTAAGAGTCTCTTATGGTTTGTCTCCCTCCTGATCCCATCTTGTTTAATTTTTCCTTCCCTACCCCCAAACCTCCCATTCTGCCTCTCAAATTCCTCATATCAGGGAGATCATATGATAATTGTCTTTCTCTGATTGACTTATTTTGCTCAGCATAATACCCTCTAGTTCCATCCATGTTGTTGCAAGTGTCAAGATTTCATTTCTTTTGGTGACTGCATAGTATTCCATTGTGTGTGTGTGTTTGTGAGAGAGAGAGAGAGAAAGAGAGAGAGAGACATCTTTATCTATTCATCTGTGGATGGACATCTAGTTTCTTTCCATAATTTGACTGTTGTGGACATTGCTGCTATAAACATTCAGGTGCACGTGCCCCTTCAGAACACTACATTTGTAACTTGAGTGTAAATACCCAGTAGTGCAATTTCTGGGTCATAGCGTAGCTCTATTTTCAACTTTTTGAAGAACCTCCATACTGTTTTCCAGAGTAGCTGCACCAGCTTCCATTCCCACCAACAGTGTAGGAGGGTTCCCCTTTCTCCCCAACCTCTCCAACATCTGTCATTTCCTGATTTGTTAATTTTAGCCATTCTGACTGGTGTGAGGTGGTATCTCATTGTGGTTTTGATTTGTATTTCCCTGATGCCGAGTAATGTTGAGCATTTTTTCATTTGTCTGTTGGCCATCCTGATGTCTTATTTGCAGAAATGTCTGTTCATGTCCTCTGCCCATTTCTTGATTGGGTTATTTGTTCTTGGGATGTTGAGTTTGATAAGTTTTTTATAAATTTTGGATGCTAGCTCTTTATCTGATATGTCATTTGCAAATATCTTCTCCCATTCTATCAGTTTGTCTTTGGTTTTGTTGACTGTTTCCTTTGCCCCCAAAGCTTTTGATCTTGATGAAATCCCAATAGTTCATTTTTGCCCTTGCTTCCCTTGCCTTTGGCAATGTTTCTAGGAAAAAGTTTTTGTGGATGAGATGGAAGAGGTTACTGCCTCTGTTTTCCCCAAGGATTTTGATGGATTCCTGTTTCACATTAAGGTCTTTCATCCATGTTGAATATATTTTTGTGTATGGTTTAAGGAAATGGTCCAGGTTCATTTTTGTGCATGTGGTTGTCTAATTTTTCAGTGGGTAATTCTAATAATAATAGCAGAACTTATTGACAATAAGTGATTAGTAGATGCTTTCATAATCTGCATTCTTTAAAACAACTGAGTGGAAATATAATGGTGTGACTTACACACAAAGAAATTGAAGCTCCAAGGATCTAAGTAACTTGCTAAAATTTACAAGAACTATTAAGTTTTAGCAACAGGAATTAAACCTGGTATAATGGAATCAAAACATTTTTACTTTCCACCATATCCAGACTCTCCATAACTACAAAACTGTACATTTATGTAGTTTGCATCCTGAAAGATTGAATATACACTATGGAAATATGTACACAGTACAGCATAGACTGAGAGCATCATAAAACTCACAATAAATCCCAAATTATGTTAATATGTAACAATTTGACAAAAGTGAATGATTTGAGCAAGTCTATAGTATGAACTTCTGTTCCATCTCCATATTAGCAGCAATCACTTAAACTTTGATATATATAAGGTGGCCATCTGAGAAAAGGCACAGAATTTGGAATATTGAAGGGTGAAATAGATGTTTTCATCAGTGCCTAAATACACTTTCATTCACAAAAATAGGGAAGGCAGGTCAATTCTTCAGTTGCAATTTATGGAACTCTTAAGTAGACTCTGCAAATAGATGATTGCTGGTGACAATGACAACAGTTCTCTAGGGAGTAAATTATGGAGGGGAGAACAGAAAGTCATCCATTTATTCCTCAAAACTGGTAAGGGATAGGCTACCCAGGAGGAATGAAAGAATAAAAATAGACATGCAATGACAAATGACCTTCTCTATAAATGATACCAAGGAATTGCATTCAGATCAAAAGTTATCCAAACTTTATATAAGATGATTGTCTTTAAACTGACTCTTAAAATCCATAAAAGAGATTTGGAAGTCACAGTAGTCATCTTCAATAGACATTATGCTGCTATATTTAAAAGGTCAATGGAATAGCTGATGAAAAAAGTAAAAACCTCAAACAAAATATTAACTTAATTTTGGAAAGAAGCCAGAAGAAACTTCATATTTTCCCCCCCCAAAAATATAGTAAAAGTGCAAATAAAGAGGGGCGCCTGGGTGGCTCAGTGGATTAAGCGCTGCCTTCAGCTCAGGTCATGATCTCAGGATCCTCAGATGGAGTCCCGCATCGGGCTCTCTGCTCAGCAGGGAGCCTGCTTCCCTCTAACTCCCTCTCTGCCTGCCTCTCTGTCTGCTTGTGATCTCTCTCTGTCAAATAAATAAATAAAATCTTTAAAAAAAATGCAAATAAAGAGAAAAAAAAAAGATTTAGAGCAGAAACTGACAGAGATCATAGCCAAAGAAATGAAAATGAAGGAAAAATAGAACACCTATGAATTTTTAACCTGACAGAAACTAGAATGAGAATAAGTATGTTTACACTCTATTAAAATCATGAAGACCTTAGGTAAAATTCAGATGTATCTTTCTCTGTCTCTGGAATGTTAAATATATATATATATATATATATATATCCTATTGAAGATTTTAAAAAATATATCGACCAAAAAAAAAGCCTATTTTAATATAGAACAAAATCCTTACTGGGGTGAAAATACTTTTACAAATGTAAATCCTAAACATATTTTCATAGCTTATTTGGGGATGATTGATGAGCTTCAGAAGAAAACAGATATTTGTAGCTAAATATATCCATTGGTATGGCATGGGTGGAAAATGGGAATTTCTAAGTTCATTATTCTTATACATTATATGAAAGTTATCTAAGCATAAATGGCCTTAGGAATTTAATTGTGGTTACTATTCTGTGGACATTCTAAAAATTAGCACTCTGAAAATTCAATCCATTGATTTTTTAAACCACAATTCTCCCTTTATTATATATTATTGCCAAAGTTTAAAGAGAAACAAACTATTTTGGAAGAAATAGATTAAAACTGCTAAGAGGCCTCTGGGTGGATTACCTAAAACCAAGTGATTTTTTTCTTTAGTAGAGATAATGCATTTCATATTTAATTCTAATTATCGTCAGCTTTCCCCTTACTGCCTACATAAAATCTTTATAAAATACATATTTATTATAGTATGTATATTAACATCAAATAATCTATAGCAAGCTTTTTTGTTTACCTCTTGACATCTTCAACACATATACTATATTTAAACTCTAATGTTACTACTTTCAATATTATCTGAGTTTATGAGTACTGATTTTCAAACAAGAGAAAATGTAGATATAAATCAATTTTTATTTGCAGAAAATTTTTAATTACTTAAAGGTAATCAATTAATTTGGTTATAACAAGACTACAAAGACATAAAAATGTCCATTCTCTAGAGGATGCATACATGTATAGGACAGTGTAAAACTGGACACTTTACACAAATGTGTTTTAACATTTTGCCTTCCAAAGTCAAAATAAGAAATGACCACACATCCAATATCCCTGTGTAAAACTGCCATACTGGGAATCATCAACTACATTTTTAATTATCTCTGGCAAAAAAAACTAGAGAAATCAAATTTTCTCTGAATTCTAAGCTAAGAAAAAGTTTGACATCATGGATGCACTGTTATGGCTTGTTTTTCTGGACAAGAAGAGCCAAGGAATCCATATTACCTCACTTTTAGCTTTGGTTGCAATGGAACTCTAAATTAGTTTTCAGCTGCCATTTTTTGTTATCCTTTTTAGTTTGATAACTATGAGACTAACTTTGTCACTTTTCTTATTTATTTCTTATTTTTCTACTATTAACCAGGATATAAAAATAATCTAAGTCAGTAATATTTCTTTAAAGTTTATTACATGAATACAATTTTTATATGTATCAGATAACTAGAAAAGACCAAACCCAATAGGCTTTTAATGAGCCCCTGTATTATTTAGGGTGCAACTCAAGTTCTTTAAAAGAAAGGTGGCAGAGTATACTAACTTAAATGAAGTTCTTTTCTGATGATTCTAGTCAGGAACAATTCAAGACACTAAGTGCTTCACACCAGGGTAATTCAGGCATCTGGGTCTCTGATATCTTATGGACCCACATTCCTTTGGTTGAGATTCTGCATAGTTGACACTACTTTCTCTTTACATCTATTTGTGGGACAATAAAAAAATTAAACATAATAAGGCTTTGGAAAGTATTTTTCTTTTTAAAGAGAAATCTCAGAAATTCCATATATCATTTCTGCTTATTTCCCGTTGCTCTTAATTTAACCATGTTACAACTCATAGCTACAAGGAAAGCTGATGAATGGTAAGCACCAGCCATGTGCCTAGCTAAAACAGGATGGAGTGATATTTATATTTCCATATGGAGGAAGAGGATGGGTATTGGAATAAAATTACCAATTCAGCCATCGCCTTCTCCCTGATATATTTCCAATTTACCATCTGGCCTCTATGTGCAATAAGAAAGTGACAGTATATTTCAGTGGAAGGTCTTTAGTTTTATAAATAGAAAAACATGGTTTGACACTCCAGTCTCACTGATTTATAGCGGTAAATAGCTGTCAAGTTATTTAATGTTTCTGAGCAGCTATACTATCATCAAGAAAATGTTTATAAAATACCTAATTTAGAGGTTTGTTGACTTAAGTGTAATTTTGTAATATAGTATAAGTCCAAAAAGTAGCAGTGATTAATATTAGAGAGAAAAATATAATCTTTTTACATGTTCTTTATTGAAATATATGTAGACAGTTGGAGATAGATGCTAGATAGATAGATACATATATTAGTTATAATACCTCAATCAACACTTAGTCTTCTGGATTTACTTCTCTAAGATTTCTGCATACACACCCCATAGATCAGACTGCATTAGAAGTGAAGACCAGAAAGTACTACTTTTCACAGAAAATATACTAACTAAAGAATATTGCTCCATTGCAATTGAATAGTAAGGAACTGATATAACAGACTAAAGAGTCAATGTGTATTTGCTATTTTAGCTATATGTAATTTAGCAAGTCAGTGTTACTTGGAAAGCAATGCTTTTCAAATGAAATTCTTTTTTTTTCCCCCACTAATATTTGTTTAGGTTTCAATAATAAGTATGAAGACAGCTTAAAGAAGGATTGTGAGAGTAGAAGTCACCTGCAAGAATATATGCTTGAATGATTTTCTCCTGATGTGCCTATTAGTTACTATGGTGACAATCCGTTCAAGAATTTAAAGAGGAAAAAAAAAGTGTATCATTTTTCCATCATTTGAATAACAGAATTTTTAATTTTAGTTAGTAAAATCATGTTTATGATTTTGCTTAGAAATTTATTGATTTTCATGTTTTTACATGTATAACGTTGATTTTATAAGGTCATATATATATATATGTGTGTGTGTGTGTGTATATATATTTTAAGATTCCATTTATTTATTTGACAGATCACAAGTAGGTAGAGAGTCAGGCAGAGAGAGAGGAGGAAGCAGACTCCCTGCAGAGCAGAGAGCCAGATGTGGGGCTCGATCCCAGCACCCTGGGATCATGACCTGAGCCGAAGGCAGAGGCCTTAAACCACTGAGCCACCCAGGTGCCCCCAAATATATTTTTTAAATCAAAATTGGTTTTGTTAAATTTGGTAATTCCCCAAATATTTAATACAAAGTTGTCTGATAACCAAATATTTTCCTCAGTGTGTGCACACATTAGAAATTATTTTTAAATGTAAAAATCATTTATTCATATATAATTCATATATTATATTTAAGAATATATATTTTGATAAGTTATGTAATTAATATGGTAAAATCAAGTTTTGATTAAGGTCTTCTATGGGTACCTTGAAAAAAGAGAGACCATCTCTAAAATAAAATGGATAGCAATAATTTCAGGAAACATTGAGTTTATTTTCAGTACCATAATTAATTGTCCAAATTACTTATTATCAATTTTCTCATACATAGAACATTTAATTTAAGGATAATTTTATTTTATTTTATTTTATTTTTTTTCAAAGTCAATGTGCAGAAATCAGTGGCTTTCTTATACACTAACAATGAAAATACAGAAAGGGAAATTAGAGAATCGATTCCATTTACTATAGCACCAAGAACCATAAGATACCTGGGAATAAACCTAGCCAAAGAGGTAAAGGATCTGTACTTGAGGAACTACAGAACACTCATGAAAGAAATTGAAGAAGACACAAAAAGATGGAAGACCATTCCATGCTCTTGGATTGGAAGAATAAACATTGTTAAAATGTCTATACTGCCTAGAGCAATCTATACTTTTAATGCCATTTCGATCAAAATTCCACCAGTATTCCTCAAAGAGCTGGAGCAAATAATCCTAAAATTTGTATGGAATCAGAAAAGACCCCGATTTGCGAAGGAAATGTTGAAAAACAAAAATAAAACTGGGGGCATCACGTTACCTGATTTCAAGCTTTATTACAAAGCTGTGATCACCAAGACAGCATGGTACTGGCATAAAAACAGACACATAGACCAGTGGAACATAGTAGAGAGCCCAGATATGGACCCTCAACTCTACGTTCAATTAATCTTCGACAAAACAGGAAAAAATATACAGTAGAAAAAAGACAGTCTCTTCAATAAATGGTGCTGGGAAAACTGGACA